>NC_043005.1:74114655-74169885 GCF_006345805.1 Octopus sinensis
AAAGAGACGCACACACACACACACACATATATATATATATATATATATATATATAATAGATACATACACACATATATATATATATATATGTGTATGTATCTATATATATATATGTGTATATATATATATACATGTGTGTGTGTGTATGTGTGTGTGTATATATATATATATATATATATATATATATATATATATATATACACACATACACACACACACACACACATATATATATTATATATATATATATATATATACACACATACATATATATATGACAGGCGTTTTTCAGTTTAGCACCTACTAAATCCACTCACAAGGCTCGGTAAGTCCAAGGCTATAGCAGAAGACACTTGCCCAAGGTGCCACATAGTAAAACTGAACCTGGAACCATGTGGTTGGAAAGCAAACTTCTTATCACATAGCTATACCTGCACCTGAATCATAATTTGTTTTTTTAAACTCTTATTGGCACAATATTTTGTACTAATGAATCCCTTTTCCTTAATTAAATACTCAACCTAAAAGTTAGTCTAAAATCCATTATGATAATCTTATAGACTGAAGTGAACTGATTGATGTGTCATAAGTAAATAGATAACTACTGTCTTGAATCCCTGGATTAATCGGGAAAGTTATCAGGTTTCCATGGTATGTAAGTGACCGAGATTACAGTTCCCCTCAACAGAATGCCAGTCAATGGCAGGATTTCACATTTATATCTGAGTGGAGGGGAGCGGTGTGAAATGAAGTACTTTGTGCAAGAACACAATGCACTGACCGATTCCGGAATAGAAACCACAATCTTGTGATCATGAGTGGAACATCTTACCACTAGTGTTGGATGAAATATATTGTGGTATCTTTTCCACTACCTTATATTCTAAGATCAAATTGTACAGAAGTCAACTCTGCCTTTCATCTTTCATCACTTGTTCAGGACAACTCAGTTGTGAACCCTGATACACTTATCACAGTTTGAACATAGGTCATAGGTCATGGATGATATTTTCAGTTACTTTTTTTTATAATTTACTGTTCATAGGTGCAGGTATAGCTGTGTGGTTAAGAAGCTTGGTTCTCAACCATGTGTGCAGGTTCAGTCCCACTGTGTAGCACTTTACCCAAGTGTCTTCTCCTATAGCATCGGGAGTAGATTTGATAGATGGAAGCTGAAAGAAGCCCATCGTGTGTGTGTGTGTGTGTGTGTGTGTGTGCACGCGCTTATACAACCACAAAAGCATAGGAACTCCTAGAACAAAATAGAACATTTTCTAATATGGGATGATATTCCACAAAGTTGACTGATTAATAACCAGGACAACAATGCTTGACCTAAATGTAGCCTGGACCTAGTTACAGAAGCTGTAGACCTTGCTATATTATCACCCTCTTATTAAAACTGTCTTTTACCTAACTCAAAGAAATCAATACTTACTTGTGGTAGTTACATTTTGACAAGAACAACAGCCATCTTCTCGGAGAAAAGGTGTGGTACCCTAAATGTAAAAAAAAAAAGTAAAAAAGAAAAAGAAATGTGATGTGAATTTTCTAACAGAGTACATGATTGATAACTTTAATTAAAAACATTTCAGCTCTGATCAAACTATCTTTATTCTTGGGCATAGTATATCCAGGAATACATTATCCAATGTATCTTTCGATCCCACAAGATGATGAAGTGCAATGTAAAGTAGATTTGATCGCTTTTCCCAGCAAGTTACTATGTAAGGATTTCTATGTTGACTTCATCTATTGATGAAAAAATGGTTTCAAATTTTGGCGCAAGGCCAGCAGTTTTTGAGGAGAAGTATAAGTCAATTACCTCAACCCCAGTACAGGACTGGTACTTATTTTAACAACCCCAAAAAGATGAAAGGCCTCAACAGTATTTGAACTCAGAACATAAATTCAGGAGAAATGCTACAAGCATTTTACCTGACATGCTAATGATTCTTCCAGCTTGGAATTATCTAAAAGTACCATAAAGTTAACTGTCTAAACAGTTCCAAGAGAAATCAATGAAGATTGCAATGATGATTCCAGAGAAATCATTACCATGCCAGTTATCTTACAATTTATCACAAGCCAACAAGGACACTGCTACATGGCAAGTTAACTTGTAAGAAACAGCAGCTGAATTATCTTCAAAATACATCCTATCAAATTAAAGGGGAAGGATATATTTAAAAAAGGACATGCTGCATAATGTAATCAAGGTTCTCAATGCTGACATACCTAGGAAGACTTGATCTCTTCAATCACAACTGATGCGAGGCAAACAAAAACAACAATCATAATTCATTGCACAAATTCAGCAGCAGCAGCAGTGGCAGCACTGCCGCCACCACCACCACCATCATCACTTTAATATTCATTTTTCCATGTTTGCATCTATCAGATGGAATTCATTGATGCAGATTTTCTATGGCCAGATTCTTTTCCTGTGGCTTTTCAAACAGGATAATATTTTTCATGACCAGACATGTTTCCCAAAGAAAACTGGAAATGATTAACATTGCAGACAAGGCGACACACACACACACACACACATGCACGCACAAACACACACACACACACACACACACACACAACAGGCTTCTTTCACTTTCCTTCTGCCAAAATCCACTCATAAATCTTCGGACAGCCTGCCTGTTACCATAACAGAAGACAGCTGCCCAAGGTTCCACATAGTGGAACTGAACCTACAATCATTTGGGTGAGGAACAAGTTTCTTAACCACACACTCATGATACTAAAAGAAAACGATTAATATGGAGACAATGAGTTTAGGAAAAAAATATGCTAATACTTACATTTTTACATAATGAACAAGGGTCAGGGTTACTTGATATACATGTTTCAAGACCATGTAAACAAATACAGATAAGAGTGGCATTATTACAGCCAAGCTTTGTGAAAACATTGCCATTTTTACATGTACCCATTGTAGTTGTTTCATTGCAAGTTGGTCTCACTTGTAAAATTGAATTATTGAAGCAGGTGTATTCATAGCAATCTTTGATCCACACCTCACCAGGCTGTAAAGATCGATTATTAAAATTATTGATAACAACTGAAAAAAAAATTTTTTAAGTAAATTAAAAGAAAATAATTGATTCATCAAAACTATCAGATGGAATTCATTGATGCAGATTTTCTATGGCCAGATTCTTTTCCTGTGGCTTTTCAAACAAGATAACATTTCTTCATGACCAGATATCTTTCCCAAAGAAGATCATCTATATGTCTCTCATCAAGTAAACTACCACTGCTCCTTTCCTGTGCTATGCGATTACTCTTATTAGTATGAACTGTATTTTCATTGTCATCTCTGCAGCTATAAACTTAAGATAGTTGCCACCACTCAATTTTAATAAGATAACCTTATATAGCCACACAATAGTTAAGTGGGTAGTTCAGTTGTGTTAACATTTAATGTAGGGAGTATAAGAAAGCTAATTGCAAATACAAAAGAATTAGACAATTACTGCTTTTGTTTATGAATATTTTCAGTTAACATTTTGATGCTATTGCATTAAATATTTTAACTTTATCTGAACTGTTGTTATTCTTGAGTGTGGCACCTGTCTATAACTTGAATGTATTTAACAGATGTTATTATGAGGAATAGTGAAGACGCGTGGCTTAGTGGTTAAGGCATTCAGCTTATGATTGTAAGGTCGTAAGTTCAATTTCTGGCGGCACATTGTGTCCTTGAGCAAGACACTTTATTTCACATTGCTCCAGTCTACTCAGCTGGCAAAAATGTGTTGTACCTGTATTTCAAAGGGCCGGCCTTGTCACACTTTGTGTCATGCTGAATCTCCCTAAGAACTACATTAGTGGTACACATGTCTGTGGATTGCTCAGTCACTTGCACGTTAATTTCATGAGCAAGCTGTTTCATTGATTGTATCAGCTGGGACCCTCGTTGTCATAACCAACGGAGTGCTCCTTTATTATGAGGAATATGCAGTGCAGGCCAGATGTGGGGGCATGCACCATTACAGTGCATTTCTGCATTCAACATTTGTTAGTATATTCCCAAGTCAGCCTGGGTGGCCTATCAGGCAGAGTCCCAGTCGGTCCTCATTTCTGCAAGATAATTCCTCATCTGTCATGACCATGTGGCATGTGGTCAACCAGTACATGCCATCAACCCAGCCAGGTCCCCAGTGAAGAGTACATGATGAGCAGAGTCTAACTTGGAAAAATCAAGCAACACGGCCAGATAGTTTGAGCTGGTATTCTTGAATCCTACAAATAACATGATGCATCCCAGTTTCTGAGTAGAATCATTGGTTGGATACAATATTCAACCAATGGTAAACCATAATCCTGTGAAGCGTCCTGATACCAAAGAAGTTCAGGTGGCTCCTAAGGCCCTCAGACAGTGTCCAAGTCTCACAACTATAAAATAGGACAGGGAAGACCAGTAACCCAGAGACCTGAACAATATCTGAGCAATATACAGTGTAACTGAATTCAAAGTCCCAGAGTCCCAGATGTGTTATAGAGTATATTTATATGCTTGACACATATAAATATATGTAAAATCATCACTATCATCATCATCATTGTCGTCATCATCCTCATTATCATCACATCCGTGTTTCATGCTGGCATGAGTTGGATGGTTTGACAGGATCCAATGGGCCCAAGGACTACACCATGCTCCAGTGTCTGTTTTGTCACGGTTTCCAAATGCTAACGCTTTTACAGTGCATACTGGGTGCATTTCTCATCCCAACAGCACTAGTGATATCAGCACACAGCTAGCAAGACTACAAGACCAGGAACGAGGAAACAGTTTTATGCTAGAGTACAAGGGGCTGAAGTGTAAGAAGAGGAGAGAGCAGGTTTCTTGTAGAGGACCTACATGGCTACTCACATTTTAGAAGAGAAGATGAGAATGATCAGTTGGAACCGATACATACATCTGGGATGAAGGAAAGAAGGAAGGAAGGAATGGGGACGGAGGGAAGAAGGGAAAGAGAAGGAACAAATGAATAAACAAAAGCACATGCACATACACACACATACATATATATACACACATATATACATATATATACATATATAGATATATAGATATATATATTATATATACATATATATATCATATATATATCATATATATACATATACATATATATACATAACATATATATACATAACTATATATACATATACATATAGATACATATATATACATATACATATATACATATACATATACATACATATACATATATATACATATACATATATATACATATACATATTATACTATATATATACATAACATACATATATACATATACATACTATATACATATACATACATATATCATATACATATATATCATATACATATTATACATATCATATATAACTACATATAATACATATACATATATATTACATATACATACATATATACATATACATAATATATACTATACATACATATTACATATACATACATATATACATATACATACAATATACATATTACATATATATAATATATATAAATATATATATATATATATATACATATATATATATATATACAATATGTATATATATATATATGCGAATACATCCTAGCTGAGGTAAATCTCTAAGGAGGTTTTAATTTTCTTCAAAGACATTTTCAAACTTAATAAATACACTAATAAATATCCTTGATAAATGCGTAACTGACACAATTCTGTTTTCCTTCTCTCTGAAATACAGTCTTTCAACATAATGAAATGAAACAAATACATATTATTTTCAGCTTATTAGTATTTCCAAACTAGTCGGATTCTTCAATGAAGGATTCAATAGGCCATGGTGATTTTTTACTAAGAATTGATTCTGTGTACTATAAGTTCATCAGAATTGATGTTATTTGTACAAATTAAGCTGAAGGTTTATTAGGTGAACAAATGTTAAGTGTCTTGACCGTGAATTACTTAATGAAACATAAACAATTGGTATTTCATTTAGTAGGCTGCAACATTTTGAATGAAAGATACAAGGATTTATAGATTAATAAGTGAAGATTTGCAAATGAATAAATAGCTACTTTTCTAAGGATTCCGTCATCATCAAGGCATATACAAGAACCAGGATAAACACAGTGTGTTCCATTGAAAACTAAATTGACAGGGCAGTCACATCCAGTTTCACAGATGAAGGGGCCTGTCATAGTACAATTTGGTTCGAGTAGATGACACTTGGTACATTCTTTCATACAGTCCGTACGTTCAAGAGGTTCTTCACAAACTGAAATTATAAATGGAAATAACAAAAGCATGTAATCATATTTATAAATTTTTACGTTGCAAAATCAAGAATCTGAAACAATTTTAACAATTTGAAACAGTTGATTCTACAGAGAGAAAAGTACGGTTACAGTGACCCTGAAGCTTCACCACACTGTCTGAGAAAATGCTTTTTTGCTCTGCTCTCTTGTACTTGTGACGGTGTTCACCAAGGATGGGTTGAGCCGGCTTCTTCTCTGGCATCACGAACTATGGCGGCCCACGCTCAACAGTCCTGTGTGAGGTCACTGGAGATAGCGAGCCATTCACAGTTCCATCTGCGCAGACTGACCACCTGCCGACCTGAGAGTTCGGAGAGGTCCTCCTTTATCATCGTTGCCCAGGTCTTCAGCTGCCTGCCTATGCGTTTGCGCCAGTTGGGAAGTGGAGGTGGGAGGAGGACATCGCGAATCAGGTCACCCTCAGGACACCGGTGTCCAGATGCTAACAATGAAGGCTTTGCACAAGTACTGCTCTGCTCTCAGGTTGACTAAAGCCTTGTGAATGAAAATTGTTAAACTGAAACTCTGTGTGTAGAAGATTATTGTGAATACACAACACACACACACACACACACAAATATATATATATATATAAATAAATGAAAGAATGGAGTTGAACGAAGATGTTAACAAATTCCTTTACTCTCGACACATGTTTTGAAGACAGCATGTTTTCATTCCAAAGGAATAAAGGGTGCATTATGTTTGTCTTGTTGTCGAGAGAGGGTCCCTTTCTTTCCTGATGAGAAGATTGCATAATGCACCCTTTATTCCTTTGGAATGAAAACATGCTGTCTTCGAAACATGTGTCGAGAGTAAAGGAATTTTGTTAACATCTTCGTTCGACTCCATTCTTTCATTTATTCATATACAACACACAAATTTCTACACAAGAACCCGGAGTTTCTACCCTTGACAGGTCGCTTCAACCATGTTTTCTCACGTGAATTTGCTACCCAGGTTTCAGTTAAATGAATTTTCCATGCTGACGATAAACATAGGATAATTCATTCACCTACTTATATATATATATATATATATATATATATATAAATATATCATCATTTAGCGTCCGCTTTCCATGCTAGCATATATATATATATATATATATATATATATATATTGAGGTGTAATGGCCCAGTGGTTAGGGCAGCGGACTCGCGGTCGTAGGATCGTGTTTTCGATTCCCAGACCGGGCGTTGTAAGTGTTTTTTGAGCAAAAACACCTAAAGCTCCATGAGGCTCCAGCAGGGTGTGGTGGCAATCTCTGCTGTACTCTTTTACCACAACTTTCTCTCACTCTTTTTTCTGTTGGCCTGCTCGCTTAGCCAGCAGGGTGGCTCATTTGAAGGCTAAAACAATGTGAAGGGCATTGTGACCAGCAATGTGTAGCATCATCTGATAGCCTGGTCGGTCACGATGATATAAAGCAAAATAGCTAGTTCTAAAATCTCAAGAAGAGATCAAAGTAGTAACTATACTAACAAGTAAAGTTAATTGCCAATATCGACATTTTTTCAGCCATCTTGGAAACGTCTGAATAACTTGTACACTTGTGTGTGGCTCATACACTCCTCCCCATACACTTTCTGCAACTTTGTGGAGGCCTCTGAGCAGGTAATGCCATGAGAACTTTCTCTGTCATGGTCAATGCAATGATCACACATTACACACCTTCCTTCCAAGCAGCAGAAGTGAGCTAGAATGTTAAAACTTATTGCACATGCACAGCAGAGATCAAGAGCAATCTCTGCCAAGTGCCTTCACTCTGCATGTTTTAGCTTCGTGACTATGGCAACAATCCAGATACTTATTGATCAGACCATGTATATATATATATATAAATGTTGTAGTTCACTTGAAGCTTTGTAATATCAAAGAATTTAAAAAGGGAGAAAATAGACAGCTTCTGACAATGCGGAAAGTTTAAAACCTTTATATTTCAGGCACAAAAATCCATCTTCCAAAGAAAAGAACAGTCTAAGAAAAATTCAGTTATGTAGGTTCTGTTAACCATTAAAATTCCCTAGCATTTATGTCATATATATATATATATGAGATGAGAAAATAGAGAACTAATTAATAAATTATTATTTATTAATTAAAGGATGGACAAACATTCCTTACATCTGTTTAAATCCCAGACCTTCAGGAAATTAATTAATTAAATTAAAAATTATTTGAAAGTCGAATTTCTTCAGAGGTAGTTAAAGATATACAAAATAGGTGTTCAATTCCTGCATGTTGAGTATTAATTGTAATGTTCAATATTCTTTGTATAGGTAACTAACCAGTATTTTTCATAGGATTTTGCTATCTCTGAATGAAGTTTGTAACGTTTTTTTGTGCTTCTCTCTCTCTCTCTCTCTCTCTCTCGCTATATATATATATATATATATATATATATATATATTTGGTAAAGCTATCGAATATAACGCCGATGACGGAAATCAAACTACTTTTCTATGTTTGTGATCCAGAAACATGTGTTCGTTATTAACGGTAAGTGACTGTTTGCGTCTATTTGCTACTCCGGTTTTGTGTATGTGAGCCGCACGGGCCTTCATTTTTGGAATCTCCACTTACAGAAAATGGATAAAACAGTCTTTGACTGCCATTTCTAATTCCTTCGGTATGAGGCGAAACAGCCTGCTGCTAGCCCTCTTATTTACTTTACTATATACTGAACCTTACAAAGTTCCTGACGATAAATTTGTCGTATTTACATACCGAAATTTACCGGTAAATAATTGTTGGTTACATGAAAAACCACAGAAAAATTATTTACCATTTTTATTATATATATATATATATATATATATATAATGTAACAATCTACCTGTATACAAGATACTTCCCCACCCTCAATCTACAAATTTTCACTGACAAGGCACTGATAAATCCAAGATTATTGTAAAAGAATCTCAAGGAAACAGGTTGACTTCTTTAACACCTGCAGTTTTATTAAGTTTTCTTCATCAAATGTTACATCAAGATTACATGAAAACAACTTACCACTGTAGTTGCTTGGGTTGGAAAAAGTGTAGTCGCCCATTGAGTTCCTGAGGAATATCCTGAAAAATTTATTGTTATATTTAGTTTAATTACATTTTTTTCTCTAGATAAAAAAAAAAAGTAATCAGAAAACATATCTAATATCATATCACAAAAATATCAACAACTAACACATTAGAGTCTTATATTTAATTCTCTTTTAAATTAAGCAGTGATATATATATATATATATATATATATATATATATATATATATATATATATATCATCATCATTTAACGGCCGTTTTCCATGCTAACATGGGTTGGACGATTTGACTGAGGTCTGGCGAACCAGATGGCTGCACCAGATCCAATCTGATCTGGCACAGTTTCTACAGATGGATGTTGTAGAAACATTTGAATTGGTCTTATGTTTGTATTCATTATCTTATATTCTACTGAATCTGCCACCCATCTCTCGCAAGAGCTTCAACATAGCTACTTGATCTGCTCAAAATATCAGCTAATTTGTCTGTCTTAAACAAAACAGAAGCAATATAGTCCTAAAAACTAATATATATAAAGATGGATTGGTCATGGATAAACTATATTTTATCATATGCCTGCTTGATCATGGTTATCCTGAGACTAAAGAGCAATAATAAAAATAATATAATTCAGTAGATCATTTAGTGAAAATATGTAATTATCTAGAAATTTATTTGCCAAATGGTAGACTGAAGAAATGGGTCATCCTTGGAATATCATCTTTTAAACAAAGACTGTACTTTCGGTGATGTAGAATTCAGTATGTAATTACAGAATTATGGTGAAAGTGTCAACCATGAATCAAAATTAAAACCAAGCTTCAACTGATGAAAAAGATTTGTGAGAAGCATAAAACAGACTTGTAAAAGATAGTGACTGCAGAGTTCAATACGGAGGCACCTCTACTTTTACTACTGTTGTTGTTGCTGTTTAACTGCAAACATTTCTGATGGAGCTACACCTACGGTTTATGACATTCCAGACAAGACCATTCTATTAAAATTTTCAAACAGAGTCAACCTAGGATTACATCATCCAGTTTAATCCTCCCATTTTTTTTGTCCAGACAATGGAAAGGTTTTGCTGTCTCTGGTCAGTCAAACACACAGAGGTACCCATGTTGGCTGGAGTACACTAAGTTTTTCAGCCTGCTGGTTAACTGTAACACCAGTGATTCTTCACTCACAGTTTTACTATATTAGTGACACTGGATTTTGTCTTACCATTCAGCTACCAATGAATGCTTGCTACTGATGAGGCTCAAAGAGGCAGAAATATGCATTTAGCAATGTCACCAACACTGCTGGATGAATTTCAGCTCTTACTGATATATTTGTGTGTTTTCTTTAATACTGTATGTCTATAAGAGAGACTATCTTCAGAGAAATACTATTGTTCATTGGGCTTTCAAGACTATGCCTGCTTTAAGTATGATATACAGATGGCTATTTTAAACTATTGTTGCTTCTGTCATACATAACAAATTTTCACACATAAAGTTTTAGTGTAACATATTTGAAAAGCATTAAAATTTTTACACTGAAAACAAGTCACAAACATTGTTTAACAAACGGATAAAAAAAAACGAGAAATACTTACTGATAGTGGTATAGACATTTGTACGGGTAACTGGTGTAGCTATAATATAAATATAACAATTAAATCAATTAATATTGTCATCAGAAGCTCATTATTATCATCATTATTATAAGTATCATACAAGTGAGGGCTTATACCTTTTGGTGATCAGGGTGATTGGGAATCCGCAAGGTTCCTCAGTTGGCACCAGCTAGTGGCTCTCATGCATTAGGACTACATCATCCATTTACACACATATTTTGTATACTATGTATGTGGAGGTGCAATGGCCCAGTGGTTAGGGCAGCAACTTGCAATCGTAGGATTGTGGTTTCGATTCCCAGACCGGGCATTGTGAGTGTTTATTGAGCGAAATCACCTAAAGCTCTATGAAGCTCCAGCTGTATTCTTTCACCACAACTTTCTCCCACTCTTTCTTCCTGTTTCTTTTGTACCTGTATTTCATAGGGCTACCCTTGTCACACTCTGTGTCATGCTGAACCTCCCCGAGAACTACATCAAGGGTATACGTGTCAGTGGAGTGCTCAGCCACTTGCACGTTAATTTCACGAGCAGGCCGTTCCGTTGATCGGATCAACTGGAGCCCTTGTCTTCATAACCGACAGAGTGCCACGTTATGCTATATATGCTTTTTATCTCATTTCCCCTTTCTTTCCTGTCATCTTTTATGTAACCTCACACATATTGTAAACCAGCAGAATCAGTAGCATGCCAGACAAAATGCTTTCTGAAATTTCTTCTGGTTTTATTCTGAGTTCAATTTCTGCCAAGGCCAACTTTACCTTCCATCCTTTTGGGGGGTCAATGAAATAAGTACAACTAGAGTATAGGGATTTATATAATTGATTATCCCCCTCCCACAAAATTTCAGGCCCTTTGCCTATAGTAGAAAGGATCATCTGGCAGGATAATCACCAGGTCTTCATCCTTTCTGCTTTGATAAAATAAATACCAGTTGTGCACTGGGGTTGATGTAATCAACTTAGCCCATCCCCCAAAATTGCTGGCAGTGTGCCAAAATTTGAAACTATTGTTATTGTCATTATTGGGATGAGGGGTTATTTGTTACTACCAACCCCAGTACTTGACTAGTAGTTTATTTTATTGACCCCAAAAGGATGAAAGGTGAAATTGAGCTCAAAAGGGTTTGAGCTTAGAACATAGAGAGATGGAACAAATACTAACAGGTCAGATGCTCTACCGATTTTGCTAATCTACCACCAGAGTGCATGTTAGTCATAAAATTTTATTCTAAATATCACAGATTATGAGAAGCATATTAGTCAATTTTTATGTACTAACCAAGTCAAGACCATCACGATCAAATTTTAAGAATCTAGAAAAATTTCATCATAGTGTATTTTATTGGGGGTGAGGAATGCAAGAACCAGTTTTCTCTTGAATTTGTTCAAATATCAGCTCATTAACTCTTTTAGCACCAACCAACCTGAGACCACCCTTAGTGGATTGTACGTAATTACATTAAAATTTTAATTAAAACATCTATCAAAATATATAATTACAGCATGAATTATACCACAAGATTTCCATTTGTCAACACCAGTATAATATGCACAGATATATAAAGTTACTGATATTTTACTAAACCCCTTGTTTATGCTTTGAAGATTTTGGGAAATTTAAAATACATAGGCCGTCTAATCATGAGAAATAATGTCATAAAAGACATCTGTACATATATAAAATGCACACATACACACTTATGCAGATGCATGCATACACACTTACACAGATGCACACATACACACTTAGACGGATGCACACATACACACACATGCGCATATAAACGTTACAGGCATTCTATTAATCACTTTGAAAACCCTTATTTTGAAAACTTTTTAAGATGCACATAGTCAAATTTCATTAAATGTATGTGCCAAGAAAGTACAGAGACTCTTCTAAGGAAACAAATGCTACTTAATCAACAGAATGGAATCCTGAACTCATTAATTGCTATATACTCTTACTTTTTTACTTGTTTCAGTCATTTTACTGTGGCCATGCTGGAGTACAGCTTTTAGTCGAGCAAATCGACCCCAGGACTTATTCTTTGTAAGCCTAGTACTTATTCTACCAGTCTCTTTTGCTGAGCCACTAAGTTACAGGGACGTAAACACACCACCATCGGTTGTCAAGCAATGGTGGGGGTGCAAACACAGACACACAAACATATACACACATATATATACATAAGTACGGCGGGCTTCTTTCAGTTTCCATCAACTAATTCCACTCACAAGGCTTTGGTTGGCCTGAGGCTATAGTAGAAGACACTTGACTAAGGTGCCACGCAGTGGGAATGAACCCGGAACCATGTGATAGGTAAGCAAGTTACTTACCACACAGCCACTCCTACGCCTATGAAATATATCTAATAATTAAAACTGATCTATATTGCACGAGATGATAAAGTATTTTTATCCAATAATAGCAATAAGATACATGACCTTTTAGCAACCGCAATAAAATGAATGTGAAAAATTCAAGAATTACTCACTTAAAGCCACGCATTGGCAACATTCCTTGTCACGGATCACAAGAGTTTCATTCTGTTAAAAATAAATAGTATATATTATAAAGAGATATCCAATTGCAGCTTTCAAACTTCTTAACTGCTGAATAACTTTTCTTCAGTATCAGTTTCTAGTAGAAGGATGTATATGAAATAAACAAGTGTATAAAGGCATTGGATCAAGATTTTTAAGGTTGTTTCTACAGATATTCAACAGAAACTATAACCAGCACTGATTTTTGCTACAACATTTCGTATCAAAACATCAGATGTAAACAAGCAATGAGATCAGAGACAAAAGTGGGTAATGAGTGTATAAACTTAGATAAACTTAGATATGTTTCGACCAATGATTGGTCCAGGCCATGTCTAACTTAATAGCACCACCTGATAGGATTATCTAAATCCTGTTTAAGTCAAGTTTTGTTTATGGTCCATTCATGTAGTGAGGTCTTGTTGGGTGAGTTGTATCCAATTATGGGTGGCTTATCCAGTATTCCTTGAAGAAATCTATCCAGACTCCATTTAAAGTTAATGGGATCCTTTTCCTCTTTGATCGCTTTCGGGACAATGTTAAACAGGGCAGGGCCTTTTGAGGAAAAGAAATTATGTTGCAGTGTACCTATATGCTGTGATCCTGAATTGGGCAGGGGACATATGGCATGGATATGCCATATTTCGAGGGTTGTTGCCCCTTCCTCAACACCCATCTAACCCATTCTTGTCTCTGAGTATATTGCTTATATAGCCACCGCATACAGCAGTGTTAAGTTATTGGATATACCAATTTACATAAAAGATGCATTCCTGGAACTGGTATGTAAACATTAAAGGTTTGTAAGTATGTGGCACTTTGTTATGCAAACACAAAAATACTATGAAGTATACTAAATGTTTTTTATAAGTCAGTACCACGTCCTACTGCATCAGTAGTGCATGTTACAAAACTTTAATTGGATCAAGAATTCAAATATATAAGACAAATATGGTAACATAAGCATTAATCATAGGCAGCGAGCTGGCAGAAGTTTTAGCCTGCTATGAAATGCTTAGTGGTATTTCATCCATCCTTATGTTCTGAGTTCAAATTCTGCCAAGGCTGTCTTTGCCGTTCATCCTTTCAGGATTGATGAAATAAGTACCAATTGAACACTGGGGGTCAATGTAATCAACTTAATTACTCTCAAGTAAAAGTATAAAAAACTGCACCCTTTGCCAAGCCATGTTGAGCCAGTATGGCAGAGTAAGCTCATCAAACCAGAATGATCTGAAGGTCAAATTTATGGCCATCAGACTGGTTGGTGGATAGAACATACTGAGGCTTTCATTCTGCAGTGGACTGAACATAGGCAATCCAGTCCAATCCAAAGCATTAATCATATGTCTGTTTGATCAGAATTGACTTGGAACTATACAACAAGGGTCTAATGATGGTGAGGTGAAGACAGATGAGAAAAATTATTAAAACTTTAATCAGACAATGCTTGACAATTCACTTCTTTAAACCTTTAGAATATAAACCAGCCATATCTGGTCAAAATATTCTGCCTGTTTTTTGTTAAGACCAGCCAGATCTGGCCTCTCACACTGACCTGAAAATGTCATCATAAAAACCTAACATTTACATCATTAAATTTTCAAAGTTACGTGAATTATCACATAGCTTTGAATAATAGGAATTACATTTCACACAATAATCTGAATGTTAAAGAGTTATGTTGTAAATAATACTTCTTTAAGAATAATACTTCTGAAAGAAGAATTATTGATAGACTTTAACTCTTTAACACTTAAACTAGCCATATCAGGCCCAAATATTCTACCTGTTTTATGTTTAAACTGACCAGATCTGGCATTTCACACCTATCCTACAATGTCATTCTAAAAATAAACAGTCACATTATCAACATTTGACAGCTTCAAGCTAACTCATGATTAATTCAAAACAAGGTGAATAAATAAGCATTACTTTTGACAGTGCACTCTGAATGCTGAAGGGTTAAGCAACAGTGATATCAATTTTGTAACAGTGAACTAGACCACAATTCATGTAACACTAAATATAACATTTGACAAAATCACTCTTTACATTGCTGTTATTTGCTTTACCAGTTCCAATCAAGAAAAATGAAAGGCCAACTTAACCCTTTCATTACCGTATTTATTTTGAGATGTTCTGTGTTTTGTTTAATTAATTTCAAATGTAACAAAGAAGTTAGTAAAATAACTTTGTTATCATTAAGCGGCGAGTGTTAGGAACATAAATTGTGACTAAGGTTTAGTGGAAGACTTTAATTCAAAACTTATGAAAACAAGACATTTGTACTACAGAGTCAGAGCCGGTTTCAGTCGGGTTGGTATTGAAAGGGTTAATTCAGGCAACATTTGAGCTCATAAATATTACTTACATCTGCACACTTCTTGTTACAAGCAGGTACTCTTTGAAATTCTCCATCAATGCATACTTCATTGAAGCACTCATTCAATATGCGAGTTTCATTCTCAATACAACGGAGTGGGGTAGTTGTTCTGGGAATTGGTGTGGTGGTTTCTATTGAAAGAAAATAATATTATAAACAAATACATGAGCGCAAGTATGTGTGTGTATGCATCATTATTGTCATTTTAACATCCAATTTTCAATGTTCGAGAAAACCTACCCACATAGCAGAATTGTTATCCTAAAATCAAGATGTCATGTAAAAGGCATTGGTGTGGGTGCTGGTGCCACATGAAAAGCACTTTGTAAAGTGGTTGGCATTAGGAAAGGCATCCAGCTGTAGAAATCAAGCCAAAACAGACTATGGAACCTGCTGCGGCCTCTGGCCTTGCCAGTTCCTGTGAAGCTGTCCAACTCATGCCAGCATGGAAAACAGATGTAAGTATTGAAGATGATGATGTTAGTTCAAATAAAATTCTACAGCCAAATATATATATATATATATATGTAAATACATTGTACATTTAAACACATAAGAGATGGCCATAACAGGACATCTGGCTCGCTGGAAAGAGTAGTTAAACCACAAACCACTATCAGGGGTAATTTTGAAAGGGAATGAAAAATAAAAACATCCCTTTCAAAATTACCCCTAATAGCGGTTTGTGGTTTAACTACTCTTTCTAGCGAGTCAGATGTTCTGTTATGGACATCTCTTATGTGTTTAAATGTACACTGTATTTTTATATGAATAATACATAGTCTATTGACTAGTTTTTTTTCTTCTCACTAGACCACTGGTAGCAAAGAATTCTTCTAAATTTTTTAGCTACCCTAAGATTTATTGATATATATATATATATATATATATATATATATATATATATATATATATATATACATATATACATTGTCTAGTCCACTTCATTGACTTCCTTGGTTGCCTCTCTCCAGTTAACACCCCTGCCACTCCTCTGTATCTAACGCTTGCCTCTCGCCCTCTCACCGCACATCCCTTAATCATTTACCTATGTCCCTATGTCACTCATATCTTTCTCTCACATGCCTCTCTCACACGTCCCTCTGTTGCTCACCTCCCAGATATTCCCTCCCTATACTACGGTACCAGTGGCACCAAACTTGGCAGTGGATCTCTTCTATTTGCTATACATTGCTTCCAGTGTTAGTAGGGATGTTACAGCATCTCTCTGATCGTCAGACTCTCTCCAGACTCATTTGTGTTATTTACTGGTACTGAACCTAACTTATACCACTTACCGATATAAGAATCACCATCTTTCAATTTTCCCAAACATCACCCTTTGTCTATCCAGACATCTCAGAGCCTACCTTAACTCTAACCCCTCCTGTATATCCTTTCTTTACTATCTCCAGTCAATCTGCCATTATACCCTGCTCCTCAATCTCCAAGGCCATGCTGCCTTCCATAATCACCTTATCCTCTTGGTTGTGCCATCTGTAATATACATATCTCAAAACATGGATTACTTCTATCACACATTCTTCTTAACGTTATTCAAGGCTCTCCCTCAATAAAGAAGTTGGTGAATGAGCAGAGATGTCAGGGACATGAGGTATTTTAGTCATGTCAAAGAGATTCTTAGTTCTCTAGCACTGGCACCTTGGAAAATACACCCGGTACATGCTGTAAAGTGTAAAGTTGTAAGGACCATTTAGGCCTTTCTTGTGCTGGTGCTATGAGAAAACTACACAGTACACTTTGTAAAGTAGCTAGTGTTAGAAAAGGCAAATAAACTGAGGTCTTTCCAATTTGTCTACTAAGCATTAAACACAAATATGAATTAATTTCCAACCATAGTGACCCATCCAACACAATAAGTGGCAGTAAAAACAATGAATGCGTGTGTGTGTGTGTGTGTGTTTGTGAAAATAATAACAACACAAAATATTTTAAATTTTTGAATAAAAGGAAAGTCTATACACACCATGTACACTACAGATATAGGGTTCAACAGCTGTGAGTTTAGATGGTTCATCTGAGTTCATTGGAATTATCGTAATTTTCATTCGGCGAGCAACAACACCATTCCCATTATTAAATGTAATTGTTGTGGTTAATCTGCCATCCACTGGTTCTGTAATGACCTGAAATAGTAATTGTTCTAAGATTATAATTTTTATCATTCTATTTTTTCCATCCACATATTGATACTTGTATGAGTCAAGCACAGCTTACTGAGGAAAATTTTCTATGGTCAGATTCCCCTCCTGTTGCCAACCCTTCCAAGCACCGTAGTATTTCTCACAGCAAGACATGTTTGTTCAGGATATTGGAAAGGACTAATACTGCTTGTATGACTGTGACACTCATTTACAACTATCATGCAATGTCAAGAAGAGGAGAGATGAACGAACAAACAAACATACATACATACATGCATACATATATATATATATATTATATATATATATATATATATATATATATACATATATATATACATATATATATATGCATATATATACATATATGCACACTCATATATATATACAAATATATATATATATATGTATATATATACATAAATATATATATGCACACACTCATATATATACAAATATATATATATATGCATACATATATATACATATATATATAAATACATATACACATATATATATACATATATATAAATACATATATATGTGGAGGCGCAATGGCCCAGTGGTTAGGGCAGCGGACTCGCAGTCGTAGGATCGCGGTTTTGATTCCCAGACCGGGCGTTGTGAGTGTTTATTGAGCGAAAACACCTAAAGCTCCACGAGGCTCCGGCAGGGGATGGTGGTGATCCCTGCTGTACTCTTTCACCACAACTTTCTCTCACTCTTACTTCCTGTTTCTGTTGTACCTGTATTTCAAGGGGCCGGTCTTGTCACTCTCTGTGTCACGCTGAATATCCCCGAGAACTGCGTTAAGGGTACACGTGTCTGTGGAGTGCTCAGCCACTTACACGTTAATTTCACGAGCAGGCTGTTCCGTTGATCGGATCAATCGGAACCCTCGTCGTCGTAACCGACGGAGTGCTTCCACATATATATATATATACATATATATAAATACATATACATATATATATACATATATATATATATACATATATATATATATATATACATATATATATATACATATATATAAATACATATACATATATATAAATACATATATATAAATACATATATATAAATACATATATATAAATACATATACATAAATACATATACATAAATACATATACATAAATACATATACATAAATACATATATATATATATATATATATATATATATATATATATATATATACATACAAACAAACAAACAATGGGGACTTAGTTCACAAGTGATAAGTAGAAGATATCTACTTTGTTAAAGTGTCATCTATAGGGTAGAGAGTAGTAAGAATGGCAGCTTTATAGACTTGTACTTTGGTGTCAAGTTTGATGTGTCTTTCATTCTATAGGTGATGACAGAATTTGCCAAATGCGTTGGTTGCCTTTGCAAGACAGTTAATGATTTCATCATAAAAGGAAGCACTCAAATTCACTTTACTACCAAGATATGTAAATGACTTCACATAATTTAGGCTTTTCCCATCAACCTGTATAGAAGTGTCAGGAAAATTGTGAACCAGTGGCCTCTGCTTGACACCTCGAATTTGTGTAGGAGTAGGGCAAAGTTGGTTAAATAAGAATTTAATTTGGTGAGACTACAGGCCTAAGGATTCTATGTATAGACAGAGTACTTGATGCAGGTCAATATTAGTAAACGTGGTAAATCAGGTGTTATAGATATCATATGTGTTGATTTTCTTTGTATTTGAACCAATGCAAGAACTTAAAGGACTTGAAGAATTTGTGTTTGCAAACACAAATTCTTCAAGTCCTGTAAGTTCTTCCAAAGACATTCAGCTACAACAATTTGAACTTATTTTTCATACCTGATAACATTAGTAGTCAAATAAATCATATAAAAAGAATATTTAACATATGTGCAATGAAATACTTACAACTTGTCTTGCAGCATAAAATTTTTCATCACCAAATGTTACTTTGATTTGTCTTATACGTGAGGCACTGTACTTTAGTTTGACCCAAGTAACATCCTCTTTGGCAGATATTTCAATCGTCTGGTCTTCATTCGTGCTTCCAATGACCCAAGATTTATTGCTATAAAATGCATCTATTGCATCTTCATTTGAAGATTTCATAATAAATTCTGTTCCAAAGTCTTTTAATGATATCAGTTTTTCAGTACATGAGATGCTGTCACACTCACTCGTTTCAATGATGCATTCATTTGGACACAAGGGATCTTCGTAAGTTCCATTAATTACCGTACAGTTTCTCTTGTAGGGAACATTTGGAGTTGTTGACTCTAAAAGTAAAAACAAAATAAAATACAAATTTAATGAGAATAAAATTGTTTTATCAACACCATCATCATCATTTAATGTCTGTTTTCCCTGCTGGCATGGATTGGACAATTTGACAAGAGCTAGCTAGAGGGCAGTACCAAGCTCAATTGTCTATTTTGTCATGGTTTCAACAGCTGGATGCCCTTCTCAATACCAACCACTTTACAGAGTGTACAGGGTGCTTTTTTTGTGGCACCAGTACCAGTGGGGATCACAAAATATATTGTGAATTTGCGTGTGGGGCTTGAATGCCACATCTGCTATAAGCCATGCATCTGTATTTGATTAATATTCATTAATTGAGATAAGTTCATGTGTTGTGAGAATAAGTAAGGTCCGATATTTTAGGCAGAGCTCTTTGAATTAAAAAGTGCAAATGCATATTTTCTTACAAATTTTATTTATTATTTTTTCTACTAATTCAAATTGTTATTTTTTTTTTTAATTATATTTCAAACTTTAACACATTAAACTAGCACCCACATCAAGTGAACTAACTGTGATTTTTTTTTTTTTTTTTTGTCAAAACAACTAAAACAACCAAAACTTAAGTACAGTATTTTTCTGTTCTGAAATCCTCACTCTGACATTATACTTTCCTTCAGAGAACTGATAGTTCATTTTGTTGTATTCCCTTTCAAAAACAGAATTGGTTCAACAAATCAGAAGACTGTGTTGTGCTCCAATGTCTGTTTTGGTATGGTTTCTATAGTTTGATGCCCTTCCTAATACCATCCATTTTACAGAGTTTATTGGATGCTTTTTTCATGGTACCAGTGCAAGGTAAACTAAAGAAACTTCACAACTGAATGGGAGTATAGAATAGGGAGAGATAGCTCTATGGTTGGTTTTGAGAGGTTAAAGTATAATGCAAGAGACAGGAACAGGGTTCTTGCTACACGGGAGATACACGGCCACCTCATATTATGTAAGTGTAAGAGTAATTAACATGGAGTTGGAAAGAGAGGTAAAGATTCTGATGACAAGGTGTCAGAGTGTGCTCTCTGGATACAGGTAGGGAGTAGAAGATAGTATGAGAACAGAAAATCAGGAGGGGTAGATGAGTAGAGGTTGCAAGTGTGTGGGGGGAAGTGACAGATGGCTGGAGATGGGATTAGGAATGATTTTGGCTCAATAAGCTAGCAACCAAATCAAGTGAACTAGCAGTGTGCTTTCTTTCATAGCAACTAAAACACTGCCAGAACGTTAATATAACATCCTTAACTTTTGAGGATATATATAACCTTTGAAATCAACCAAATATAACATCTTTAACCTTTGAAATCAACCAACCCTGATATTGCACTATGATCTTTCCCTACTGGCAACTGACAGGGAATTTCAAGGTATTTCTTGTTGAATATTAGAAAATATTTAATGGTCCACTAAAATATATAATGGTCCATTCTGGACCACCAAAAAGGACTTGAAGACTTAGTGTTCATTTAGTATGTTGAGGGTCAGTCAACATGGTAGAACCTTTCCATCTTCAGAATATTAATTTTTAGTTACAAATTTCAAATCCAAAGAATAGCTTAATCCTTTTATTACTATATTCCTGTTGAAATACACTACTTTTACTTCAATTTATTTAAAATATTATGAAGAATTTATTAAAATGATTTTGCAGTAATTTAAGCTAATGTTTAAAACATAAAACCTTCCATCAAATTTTCATGTTATTTCAATCACTTTAAAACAATAAATCTATGTCATTGAACCAAGGGCAGTTTCAGAGAGGTTGGTATGAAAAGAGTTAAGCACAATGGTACCACCAAGTATTGAACTTATGTCAAAGACTTGCCTTCAAGTAGATATTTTTCCCAAAACCTACAGCACTAACAATAGAAGATATTAAAATGAACTTTCACTAAGATCTCTTGCAGTTAACAATGCAATATAAAACAAATCGGCTTTAACAAAACTTACGGATTTGTACGCATTCACAGCACCTGTCTTCGTTCTCGTAGAGATTTAAATAATATCCCTGAAATAAATTTGTTTTAAATTTGTAGATTTATTGTGAAAGTTAATGAAGAGAGAATAGGATTATTGAAACAATGCCATTGAAAACCTGAATCATTAACAACACTGAAATATCATCTAAATGCAACACATTTAAATTCTTTTTAAAATCAAAATCATGAACTAACCTTTTCCAACCAAGGATAGTTATTCTAGTATCAGATATTTGAAATTACTAAATAACTAGAGGATTACAATTCTATTTTATTTTATGACAAACCAATAGTATTTATTCTTTTGCATTTTATTAATGTATTAAATATATTTTTTTCGTACATACTTCTATATTATATATAATTTATTTTAAAGTAATCTTTGACATTTGCTTCTTTTCACTTTACTAATGATTAATTAGGCAAAACACCTAAGCTCCATGCAGCTCCGGCAGAAGGTAATGGCGAACTTCTGCTGATTCCTTTGCCACAACTTTCTCTCACTCTTTCCTCCTGCATCTTACAGCTCACCTGTGATGGACCGGCGTCCCGTCCAGGTGGGGGAACCTATATGCCAAGGAAACCAGGAAACTGGCCCTTATGAGCCAGGCATGGCTCGAGAAGGAACAAACAATGATTAATTAGAAGTGTGACAAACTATCACACCTCATCTTTTCAATCTTTCTCCTTTCAAGTTCTCTCTTTTTCTCTATTGTTCTTCAGCACTCATTTTCTCTCTCTCTCTCTCTCTTTCTCTCTCTATCTCTCTCTCTCTCTCTCTAACATACATATATATTGAAAAGTTCCTGGCTTTAAGAATATCATGAAAGGCCTTGCTGGATGTCCCACCTTCTGAGTTCTTTTACAAGGCATGGAAAAACTGAAGGACTGCTGCAATAAGTGTGTGATTCTGAGAGGGGAATATGTTGAATAAAATCATAATTAACTCATCATCCTGTATTTTATTTTACTCAAATACCCATGCACTTTCTTCATATACACACACACACACACACACACAATGGGCTTCTTTCAGATTCCATAATCAAAATCCTTTCATAGAACGACTTTAGTGGATTCTGTGATAAAACATTATACTCACTGGTGGACATGTTGTTATGGGACAAGTCTTCTTACATATAGCATCCTGTGATTTACATTGGCATTTTAAGCAATCATTTACTTGCCAAGTGTCACCATCCTGAAGAGATAATTGGAATATAAACAGGAAAAAAATAAATATATTTACATATCAGTGCGCAGATATAGATACATAAATCAAGAATAATTATTTTCAAGGTGTGCTTCTAATATATTATTATTTAATTACATAAAGGTGGCAAGCTGGCACAACAGTTAGTGCACTGGGTGAAATGCTAAGTGGTATACCGCCCATCACTACATTCTGAGTTCAAATTCTGCCGAGGTCAACTTTAAGTTTGCATCCTTTTGAGATCAATAAATTAAGTACCAGTGAAATACTGAGTCAATGTAATCAACTAGCACCCTCCCATAAAATTTCAGGCCTTTTGTCTATTGTAGAAAGGATTATTTAATTACATAGCATGATAATTATATTCAAGCTTATATCTAATACTACCATATCCAGTACATTATGTTTTTGTACCAGTAATATGTAACTATGGTAGGCAATAGCAGGCAGTATTGTTAACATGCCGGGTGAAATGCTTAGCGGCATTTTGTCCAGTGGTGTATGGTCATTGTTGTATTGGGTATGCTGCCACACCCAATGCCACCAAATTTCAAGCAGAGGTATAACAAAAGTTTTCCATTAAGATTTGTGATTAAATTAATGAATTTATACTGAATTTGCCATTTTCGATGGGTGTGCAGCACACACCTAGCACACCCGGAATATACACCCCTGGTTTTGTCCATCTTCATGTTCTGAGTTCAAATTCCACCAAGGTTGACTTTGCCTTTCATCCTTTCAGGGTCGATGAAATAAGCACCTGTTTTGTACAGGTATTGATGTAATCAACTTATGCCTCCACTGAAATTGCTGGCCTTATGCCAAAATATATAACTATGATTGCTTTGGCAGCTTGTATTTATCTATACATATTGTCTTTTATCTATAGTCTAAAATGTATCCATACATAGTCTAAATCAACGATAGGGACCCAATTACTGGTGAGAATCATATATATATGAAACCAGACCAGCTGATCCCACTTTTGTTGTTTACAAAGCTATTGTATTAAAAAATAGTCTAAATTTATCTACAGAATATTTGTAGAGAATTTTAATTACTAGACTGGCTTAAATAAACACTTCAGTTTATTTTGTGGTGTGTAGGGCAACAATTTACTTTTGTAGAGATTAGGAAGTATTGGATAACACTCTGTAACAAAAGTTTTATTTTTTGTGTGTGTCTTTGGTCAATAAGAGTTATTTCCTACTTGCTTCTACCTAGAAATCAAAGTAAATGACTACTATTCCCTTCAAACTTTGCTTTTGTCACCTGGACATGTTTTGAAACTGACCTATTTTCCATTACATTTCAGACAGATTCAGCACTGAGTTGCTGAAGCAGAAATATCATTATAGCTAATATTCATCTCAATACCACAGATTTGTTTGTCAGTTGCTTGACCTTAACTACACTTAGTGTCTGACAATATGTGCATCTCTGATCATGAACAGGAGTAGTGGGGGAGCATCATAGCCATGTGTTGAGAGGGATTCTTTTGGGTTTGAATAAATGTAACAAAAGCAAAGTTTGAAGGAATTATTAACCATTTTTCATACTTTCTTGGGATAAGCAAGTAGGAATAACAATTGCTACCCAAAGGACAAAAATCGTGTTACACCATGTAATTGGTGAGTATTTTAGTTTTCAGTACTAGACTCAAATCTTCTCATAGATCCTAATCAAATATATTGGAAAATTACTCCTGAGTATTAATCTTAATTGTAACTAATGAGGAGTAGATATAGGTTGTCAGCAAGTCGATACTGCAACATGAGTTTCATTTCAATTACTTTTTGTGTCCTTAATTTCAGAACTTAATTTTATAATGTTTTGTCTTCTGAGAAGATTCTCAAGAACTACAAGTGAGCTCCAAATTCATAGCATTACAAAGAAAGATAAATCTTTTTACCCTGAGTAGGACACCAGTCTAATAACACTCACATATGACCATTTTTCATATTTTTCATATGGTACCATTTTTCAATCGAAGCAATGTAAAAGGATCTTCTCAGCAAGATTAGCTTAGTTTACTACCTTACACACTCAGCCATTTTACATTTACTTTATATGGAGATATATGGATTATGTTGATTTTCAATGATTCCAGTTATTTGCAGTAACCCAATGACCCAATAAGTCAAAGGTCATGCTCATATTCGTTCACCTAATCTCTACAAAGTCAGTATTGTTACATTAACTAAATGTTCAACAAGATACTGTATAGGGTAGTGTTTCTCAACCATTTTTTATCAATGGACCCCTATGATTTCTATTTTACTCAGATAGACCCTCATAGCTATTCAATGTTTAAAAAATCATTATATTAATTATAATTAAATATTATTAGGAATTATGTTTTAAAAAATGTTAAAATATTTTGTGTATTGTTGAAATATAAGCAATTTATTGCAGTTAAATTTTAACAAAATCTTATCTGGACCCCCAAGGGTATTATGCACTCCAGTTGAGAACATCATCATCTTTTAATGTCCGTTTTCTATGCTAGCACGGGTTGGACAGTTCGACCGGGGTCTGGGAAGCCAGGAGGCTGCACCAGGCTCCAGTCTGATCTGGCAGTCTGGAGCCTGGTGCAGCCTCCTGGCTTCCCAGACCCCGGTCGAATCATCCAACCCGTGCTAACTCGGAATATAAAAAAACAGATTGGAGGTCCTTGATATTCAATCTACTGAGAGCTGATGATAGCTGATGATGATGCATGCATTTCCCAAGGTCATTAAGAATATAAGAAAAATTAAAAAAACATGCATCAGTTGAGAATAAAGAAAGGATTTCTACCTTCTGTTCTGCAGTAATTGTCACAGTGAACAGAAAATTAAAAGCTACAGTTGGCTATTATGCTATTTGTTAATTTTAACAAAAAAATCTTATCTGGACCCTACAGGATATTATGCACCCCAGTTGAGAACCATTGAACAAAATGAAGACATTATATAGAGCAAAAGACATAAACATAATTTGCTTACATCGTAAATGGTTCCATTGAATAGACATTTGCAATCTTTCTCATCCGACCCATCTTCACAATCGACAATTCTGTTACAGCGATGATGGTGAGGCAAACATTGGGAACAATCATGACATGGGAATGTCCCAGATGGACAATGACAATCTACACCGGTGGTAGTAGGAGCTGATGGAGCTATAGTGGTTACTGAAAACAAAGTAAAATCACAGTTAGAAAACAAACAAAAAAAAATTGGTCTCATTTTCGACAAGGCACAAAAGGTTCTGTACTTTAAAAGATGAAGAAATGGGATGTGATGCTGATACATTTTGATCTGATTTCAAGGAAAACATTTGAAAAAAATGTCAAAAACTTGAACATCTCGGGACAAATACTGCAGTAACTGGCCTATCAACAGTGTATATACATTCAGTATGATACATAGATGGCTATTTTAACTAAATTCAGTCTCAATTGCATTTACTGAATTACTATAGATAATATATCAATTCATCTTAAACTTAACTGAATATGAAGACACTTGCCCAAGATGCCACTGCATAGCATTTACATTCTTAGTGGTGGGGTGGCAAATTCCTGGGAACATGGTCAGGTCACTTAGAGTAAAGGACTCAAAGTTAGAAGTGAGTATTAATAAGCTTAATCTATGAGTTCAATGATGCTGATTTATGTCAGACAAATGAGAGAGGGCTGCGTAGTACATGTTGTAGAGAATGATTCTATTGAAACTGAAAGTTTGTCTTGAGTCTCATGTTTCACATCACTGTGATTGTAATAAACATTATCAACCACACATACACTAGCACTGCTTCTATTTCGTATTTCATTTCATTGTGACTGTATTCTGGCCTAGAGATTGAAGAGGCATGAAACTCAAGTCATAAGACAAACTTTCTGTTTGGTAGCAGGAGGCATGAAAAAAAGCACTCATTACAGATAAAATGGTCGACATCAGGAAGGGTGTCCAGCCATAGAAACTGCACCAAATCAAACACTGAAGAACATGCAGTCCTTAGACCCATATGGCTATTAAATGATGAGTGTGTGTGTGTGTGCATGTGTGTGTATGTATGTATACATATATGTGTGTATACATGTATGGCTTCGTGAACAGTTCAGAAATATAACTTACTTGGAACACATGAGCAACATTCATCTGGAGGAGAAACCAGCTCAAAACCCTAAGAAAAAAAGAAACAAGGAAAAGAAAAAATAATTTGGTGTAAACAAAATTAAATGTATAATATATAATTCAATGAACAAATTTAAAAATATCCTTTATATATAATATCTTGACTAATGACTGACATAATTCATTATTAAAAGAAATTCACTTTCAGCTGTGACCAATTATTGATGCATGCTGGTGAGGAAGCTTCTTCATGGTCACTTGATCTGCTAGAAACAGCAACGAAATTTATGTATTGGATTTTGGGGGACCCCAGATAAGACTTAGCTTTTAAATTTGTGAATTGAAGCAAGAAATACATTGGAGAGAAAGTGGAAACAAACAAGAGCAAAAAGACATGTGAGTGCATGTGTGTGTGTTTTTGCACATTTGTATATGTGTTTGTGTGCATGTTTTTGTGTGTGTGTGTGTGTATTTTGCACAAGCCCAGCCAAATATTCATATTGTGGCAGGTTTTCAAGAAATCGTGGGAGTATGGTCAAGAGGATATTTTGCTCTGTAGACCTCAAAAAGACATACAACCATGTTTCATGGGACTTTTTTGAGAGTTTCTGCAGGAGTAGGGGAACAACAGACAGCTTCTTGTTGCCTTGACATCCCTATATGAATGCCTTAGTATTTGTATTTGGATAAATGGTGCTTACTCAAAACCATTTAATGTGGGTGCTGGGCTCAGCCAAGGGTGCATACTGTCACTTCTCCTGTTCATAATCTTTATGGACAAGACTGACATGCGCAGCCAGGTTGAAGGCTCAGTCAGCTAGAATTTGCAGATGATATGTTACTATTCAACTGATCAAAATGGGATCTCCAACATGCGCTTGATAGGTTTGCTGCAGACTGCTGCTCAGTAGGAATGAAAATGAGGGCTGTGCAAACTGAGACACTTGTCCTCTCAAGGAAATCTGCACAATTCACTCTACATGTGACTGGAGTTCCACTGAAGCAAATGGAGAAGTTCATGTATCTTGGAGCCATTTTCAAAAGTGATGGCAAGCAGGAAGCTTGATCAAGCACAAGAATTGCAGGAGTTGAGGCATAAAAATGCCAGCTTCTGCACTGAGACATCAGTAAAAAGGAGGTAGGTGTAAAAGCCAAACTCACCCTCTTCAATTCAGTGTTTGTGCCTACCTTTACCTATGATCATGAATCTTGGATAATGACAGAAAGAATCTGATCACAAATACAAGCAGCCAAGATCAGGTTCCTCTGAAGGGTCTTTGGAGGTAATGTTACTTGATAGAGAGTGTAGCTTGGAGATCAAAGAGGTGCTACAGGGAGAGCTGCTACATCTCCGAATTGAGAGAACATAGCTCCAATATAACAGACATGTAGGAAGAATGTCTCAGGAAATAATCACTGGACAGGTTTTGCAGACAAAAACCAACCAGCAGGAGACCCAGGGGTAGGCTCTGTTTGTCAAAGTCCTTTCATCACCATTCATGACCTCATTAATGACCTCCAGATCTACTTCAGATCTGTCTTCAACATATGAATTTGCATCAAGAATCTTACAAACCAAATACAAAAGCAAAGATTCATAACAACAGTATGGAACATTTTATGTTTAATATAACTTAATTGTTCATCTGTTTTTATGTTCTGAGTTCAAATTCTGCTGAGGTCGACTTTGCCTTTCATCCTTTTGGGGTTGATAAATTAAGTACCAGTTGTATACTGGGATCGATCTAATCGACTGGCCCCCTCCCCAAAACTTTCAGGCCTTGTGCCTAGAGTAGAAAAATTATATAACTTAATTGTGAATTTTAAACCTTCTTTAATTACTATTTATTTATCTAGTGCAGAGAAAATGTTCTGAAAACAGATAAAACTCACTTCAGCACAAGATTCCAAGTTGCAAATATGTACACACTCCAATGTACAGTTGTATTCATATACACATTCTTTGTTGCATTCTTCACCTTTCTGAATAAATTTCTCATGAGGCTATATATAAATATATAGAAAAATAAGTAGAAATTTAGTTGGAACTAGTACGAAATTTGAAAATATTTTTAATGTTTAGCATGAAAGATAGTTAACAGATGTTAAACAGATATTTATGGATTTTAGTTCATCTAAATGTAAGGCATTTAAAGAATGACAAGGATAATAATTAATAAAACAATAATGACAATAATAAAGAGGTGGTTAAAGACCATGGTAATGATGAGGAAGAACAGGGAAAGGATGAGAGTCATCATCATCATCATCATTATTATCATTCAACATTTGTTTTCCATGCTAGTGTGGGTTAGATGGTTTGACCAGAGCTGGTGAGGATAGGAGCTGCACCAGGCTCTGTTGTCTGTTCTGATATGGTTTCTATAGCTGGATGTCCTTTTTAATGCCAACCACTTTATAGTGTCCTGGGTACTTTTTACATAGCACCAGCATCAGTGCTTTTTACATGGCACATGAAAATTGTGGTACTAGTGATGGTGATGACATGATAACAATGATGACAATGGCTCTTGACATGATGACAATGGCTCTTGACAACAGCCAAATATCAGGAATTGCTAGATGAGGGTCTTGTCAAAAGATATCACATTCCCTTATTCTTTATTTCAATAGGGAATGAGGGCACATGTTGCCATCTACTGCTGCAACTTTCCACTGGGATTGGGGGTGCTATTTCCTGAGGAAGATTAGTTTGAGCCTAAACAACTGAAGAAGGCCATGAACAAGATAAAAACTAACTCAAGGTGACTGTGTTTGACAAGAGTCCACAGACAGAACCCTTCTGCAGGTGAAGATTAATTCAGTCCTTACTGGTGAACTCAGGCAGAGCATACAAGCTAAGGGGTGACCCTAACATATCTGTTAAAAAAAAAAAAATAAATGCACCCTTTTAAAGCCTACCCAGGCTCATGGGCCCATTTTCCCAGTTTCTGTGGCGTATGTGTTCTCCAGCTGGACGGGACGCCAGTCCATCGCAGCATTACTCATTTTTGCTAGCTGAGTGGACTGGAGCAACATGAAATGAAGTGTTTTGCTCAAGAACACAATGCATCGCCCAGTCCAAGAATCAAAACCACAATCTTATGATCATGATGCTGAAACCCTAACCATTAAGCCACGTGCCACCACATAACATATCTATTGATGATACGTAAAAAGTTTCCAACTTTAGAATGGATTTAATTGCTGTCAGAAGAGTTTGCATTGATTTAAGGAGCCCCTGCTGTTTCTACATGGAACAAAGCATCCTTTATGTTTATTTCTTCACATGATGATGATAAAAGTACCAGACAATATGAAAGTACAAGACAATGATGAAAGTACAAGACAATGATGAAAGTACCAGACAATGATGAAAGTACCAGACAGAGATGACAGGTGATCATAATAATAGTATTCTGAAATAATGTTAATACTAGCTTTGGTGATAGACACAGATGTTTAAATTTGTAAATTTATCTAACCCACATTGAAACAAAAATGTTAGCAAAATGAAAGAAGCTAAAAGTGAGAACATCTCACCTTGAATGGATGGTTTCTGTTATCATCAGTACATACACAGGTTTCTTCCTTTATACAAAAGCCAGTGGCATTATATATCATACCCTCAGTGCACTGACAGCAATAACCTGAAAAATATGATGGAATAATAAACATTCCTTCTGTTGCATCATTGTCTACACTTCCACTTCTCAATATCAATATGTATCATAAGGAGGCAAGCTGGCAGAATCATTAGGATGCAGGGCAAAATGCCTAGCAGCATTTCATCTGCCTTTACATTCTGAGTTCAAATTCCACTGGGGTCAGCTTTGCCTTTTATCCTTTCAGGGTTGATAAAATAAGTACCAGTTGAGCAATAGAGTTGGTGTAATCAATTTACTCACAACCCTGAAATTGCTGGCCAAGTGCCAAAATTTGAAACCGATACTAATATGTTTTCCCTCTCTCACTCTCTCTCTCTCTCTCTCTCTCTCTACCTCTCCCTCAGCATAGCTGAGTTTGTTTTTGCTACCACATTGGTTTTGCATTGTATCTCAGTCCATAGAATCTTAATCAAGTGTCTTCTGCAAAGAACCTTGACCAAGTGCCTCAAGTTGACCAATGTCTTGTGAGTGGATTTGGTGGATGGAAACTGTATAGAAGCCTAGTGTGTGTGTGTGTGTGCATGTGTGTTTGTGTGTGTGTGTGTGTGTGTGTGCATGTGTGTGTGTGTGTAAAAGAGGAAAGTGTCCATTGTCTTTTTCAATGGCATAGACAGAAAAGATAAGACAGAAGCTATTACTTTTTTAATGGCACAATCAGAAGAAGGATAACATCCATTACAATTTTAATGGCATAACCATATAAAAACGACAAATAGCAGCACATTTGGCCTTCTGTGTATGGCTTCTAGGTCTTTGATAATGAGAAACTGTAAATCATATGTTGATGCAATAGGAAACAATGCATCAGGGTGCAGATCTAGTCTCTGAGTAGAGAGCTGGTTTGTACGCTTGCAACAAAGTAGACTCTGCTAAAGGCATCCAATTTGTTTATCAAACTGGTGTTGAACCAGATGGAAATTCAGAGAATACAGAAACAAAACTACTGAAATGCATATATCCAGCATTGCATTCTTTCTGTCAATTCACTCTGTTTTATCTTTAGAAACAAATTATCAATAGATACAAAGTTTAAAAAAGCAAAATAAGTAAAAAACAAAACAAAAACATAATAGTATTTAGTATTGCAATACCTGAGCTGTCAATTTGATCAGCTTTCACTTTGCATTCACGTCCAGCAAGGATATCTTCACAAGTTGGTGTACAGCGGCAGATGTCATGAATTTCATTTGGTTTGTCACAAAGAGTAGGTGTTGTTGATGACAAAGTCGATGTATGCGGTGTAGTCAATGAAGGCTGCTCACAACCATTAAGAATCAGTTGGACTGTGTACACCTTCTCTGTACTTACCAAAGGTTCTAATAGTACAATTTTCAAAACTCTGATGAAGGTTTTGGAGGGAAATTTATACAGTACATCTCCTGTAAAGTACTGCAAAATTCAAATACATAGTAAGTTAGATAAATTGATGAAAAAAAATTCTGAGACATGGGTTCTTGAATAATAAAATAATTATAAAATGTTCTTTTATTTATGAGATTCTGTGGTTTAAAAATTTTTTCTTTAACCATACACATACAATTTTATATATATATATATATATATATATATATATATATATATATATCATAATAATAATAATAATATTAGGGAGTTTAGCTCCAAACATAGAGGGAAAAATTCAATTTACTATTAAATCAAATATATTTTATTTATTTATGTCTATCACTGTTTAAGTTGCATAATAGTGGTTTTAACTCTAATTCATATTATATATATATAATCAGTAAAATTTGCAGTACTATATATTTGGAAACTAAAAACAATGATTTTTTTATGGTTATTTATGACCAAGGATTATTAAAGAAGAAAATAATAACTAACAGAAACGTGCTTTTCATTTTCATATACACACACACACATTGCTTAAGAAAATCTCAAGAGAGTTGAACAGCAGAAGGTCTTCGGAGAAGGGGCCCATTTCAGCCAAGTGTTTCAGCCCTTGACCTCTTATACACTAAGGGGGCCAGGCCGCATCCAGATCATAACCCCTGAATGCCCTTCTTCTGATACTTTCAGCCATTTGGATATCAGAGACTTGTACATTTAAACTGCTTGGAGATTTCAAAAAGTTGGAACTCCTTTCAAACTTATACTTAAATAAGAAATAACATTGGTTGTCATGGTAAATACAAACACACACAAACACACACACACACATAGTATAGAGAGGGAGCTGAATTAAGGGGCAATGCACAGCTGAATCTTTGATACATAAAATGTAGCTTGAGCCAGAAAGTAAAAGTTGTATGCATAACCATCATTGGAAATTATCCTGGGAATGTTTGACCAAGAAATCAAGAGGTTAATAATTCTTGTACAATACAAGAAATATTTAGATTTCTTTAATGAAAGTACTACATTTATTCATGTATACTCTTTTTACTCTTTTGCTTGTTTCAGTCATTTGACTGTGGCCATGCTGGAGTACTGCCTTTAGTCGAGCAAATCGACCCCAGGACTTATTCTTTGTAAGCCTAGTACTTATTCTATCGGTCTCTTTTGCCAAACCGCTAAGTTATGGTGATGTAAACACACCAGCATCAGTTGTCAAGCAATGATAGGGGGACAAACACAGACACACAACCATATAGACACACATATATATACATATATACGATGGGCTTCTTTCAGTTTCCGTCTACCAAATCCACTCACAAGGCTTTGGTTGGCCCGAGGCTATAGTAGAAGACACTTGCCCAAGGTGCCACGCAGTGGGACTGAACCCAGAACCATGTGGTTCATAAGCAAGCTACTTACCATGCAGCCACTCCTACGCCTATTCATGTATATTGCACATTTTTTCCCAAATTTTTAACCCCCAAAATATGAGAAAGCCAAATTTTACTAATATTTTCACAACCATATTTGGGATAGCATGTTACATTCATTGTACAAGTTGACAGGTGTGTAATAAAGAAATTTAAATCATTATAATAATGTTACATATTTGTATGATATTCTTAATACATTAAATATTCATTGTATTTCCTGTATCCCTGTAAGATTATATGACATTGTTTTTTTTATTATTTTTTACTGTCTTAATAACAGATTAAAACGATTCAGAGATATAATGTAAAACCAAAAACAGAAACAAATGATAAAATGAACTTGATTTCTGTTTATATGCCATCCTGTACATCTTCTTTATGTTTATACTCTTTTACTCTTTTATTTGTTTCAGTCATTTGACTGTGGCCATGCTGGAGCACCACCTTTAGTCGAGCAAATCGACCTCTAATACTTATTCTATCAGTCTCTTTTGCCGAACCACTAAGTTACGGCAATGTAAACACATCAAGTGATGTTGGGGGTACAAACAGACACACATACATATATAAGACGGGCTTCTTTCAGTTTCCGTCTATCAAATCCACTCACAAGGCTTTGGTCGGCCCAAGGTTTTAGTGGAAGACACTTGCCCAAGGTGCCTCGCAGTGGGACTGAACTCGGAACCATGTGGTTGGTAAGCAAGCTACTTACCACACAGCCACTCCTACGCCTATAGCTACTTACCACACAGGCCACACACTTTGTATTTCAGTAATCTACTACACAAAAAGCATTCCAATTATGACCACTCAATTTAATATGTCTTTAATCATTTATTTTTTATTTGTTTCAGTCATTAGTCTGCTGGGCCACTACATTGTAGAATTTTAGCTCAATGAATTGAGCCCAGAACTAATTTTTTTTTTGTGTGTGTGTGTGTGTGTAAGCCAGATGAGTTGATGGCATTTGTAATAAGACAGTTGTACCACTGTTTAGACTTGCTATATTTTATTTGCTACTCTTTACTTGTTTCAGTCACTAGACTATGGCCATGCTGGAGCATCACCTTAAAGAATTTTTTTAGTTGAATGAATTCACCCAGTAGTTATTTTTTAAACCTGGCACACCTTCTATTGAGGTCTTTTGCCAACCCACTAAGTTCTGGGTGACATAGATACATCACCACCACACAAACACACACACACACACAAACACACACAGACATACACATACATAGATATCATCATCATCATCATCATCATCGTAATCATCATTTAACACCTGTTTTCCCTGCTAGCATGGGTTAGACAGTTTGACCAGAGCTGGTAAGCCAGAGAGCTGCACCAGGCTCCAGTTGTTTATTTTGGCTTAGTTTCTATGGCAGGATGCTCTTCCTAATGCCAACCACTTTACAGAATGCACCGAGTGTCTTATGTGTCACTAACATGGGTGCCTTTTTATCTCTATGCCTTATAGATGTATGAGTCCTCACACACACACACACACACATATGACGGCTTCTTTCAGTTTCTATCTACCAAATCCACCAACAGGGTTTTGGTTAGCCTGAGGCTACAGTAGAAGACACTTGCCCAAGGTGCCACACAGTGGGACTGAACTCTGAACCATGTAGTTAAAAAACAAGCGTCTTACAACACAGTCACACCTGAGCATAAATCTATATATAGATTTATCCATGAACATTATTAGGTTCAATGAAGGTGCTCTCTAGCACCTTCGTCTTTATCTAATATCATTTTAGTTGCTATATTTAAAAGACATAAAACTTGTCAGCCTGCCTCCTGGTCTCTGTGGATAAAATAGAAAAGGCATTGCTCTGGAGGACTTTGTTTCCTTATGTGTTTGATAGGACTGAAAAACAGGCTCAACCTTGTCATTTAACCTGCAAGAATTAGCAACCAAATTACCCTCAAATCACACTATGTTGTCTTTAAAAAAAGAAGCCACTTTGAAAATTTAGTTCTAGAGAGACTTTATCTGAAAGAAAACAATGGAAAGGATAGCTAGAATATTTTTGCACAACAACAAAGTCAAATTTGAAAAATATCATAAAAATAAAACTCAATAAACAATGGAAAACAACTCACAGACTCTTCTTTATTCTGGTCCACAGCAGCCCATTCTTCATTATCTTTAGTCTTAATAAAAACTGCATATTTCTTGGCATTTGTTACAAGCTTTTGGCTAAGTACTTCAACAAGTGGTTCGTCATCTGTAGCCACAATGACAATAAGTATAGGATGCAACACTAAGTCAACTGGAACGGCCCAACCAGGTCTGTTAATTCTAGCATCAGAAGCTATGCCTACTTCAGTTGGGTAGCCTTGTATTCGCTCATCAGGTATCAAAAGTGGATCCATAGATGACATCCAATCCACAACAATACATTCTACAATGAAAATGTAATACATTATCACAAATTTCAGAATAATAGGTACAGATAATAAATGGTAAAGTCATTTTCAGGATGTTGTTCAATCAATTTAACGGTGATCAAATGTTCATATATTATCTCTAACATTGTATTGTGTTTTTAATAGACATTTAACCCTTTCACATTTAAACCAGCCATACCAGGCGTAGGAGTGGTTGTGTGGTAAGTAGCTTGCTTATGAACCAATCTTATGGCATCTAAACTTTTCCTACTAGTTTCATCTCAGAAAAGAAATTGAACTTGTAACTGTACACTAGCAAAATACTCATCAATTTATACAGTGCTCACACTGTCTACAGTTGCATATTACACCATCCTGTGGTACATATTTATAGTTCAACATTGTTAGACTGGGAATTAATCTTTCAGCATTCCGATTACTCTGTCTAATGTAATGCTTATTAATTTTCATTGTTTTGAATTACTCATGAATTATCTTGCCTTAATATGTCCTATACCACTGTCACATAAAATTTTGCCGAGGTCGACTTTGCCTTTCATCGTTTTGGGGTCAATTAAATAAGTACCAGTTTCGCACTGGGGTCGATATAATCGACTTAATCCGTTTGTCTGTCCTTGTTTGTCCTCTCTGTGTTTAGCCCCTTGTGGGTAGTAAAGAAATAGGTATAGGACATATTTAACTTACTTAAATAAGCACCCACTACACTCACTGAGTGGTTGGCATTAGGAAGGGCATCCAGCTGTAGAAACACTGCCAGACCAGACTGGAGCCTGGTGCAGCCTCCTGACTTCCCAGACCCCAGTAGAACCGTCCAACCTGTGCTAGCACGGAAAACGGATGTTAAACGATGATGATGATGATGATGATGAAATAAAATCTGAATTGAGGAAAAAAGAATTCAAACCTTCAGGTGTAGTTGATGGTACTGATGGGTATGTTTGCATGGAGGGAGATATTGTCGTTTGTGTTCCGTTTAATGTGACAAAGGTTGTTGGTGTTGTTACATATGGTGATGTGGTAGTTATTGGTACACACTCAGGACAACATTTTCCAGCAGGAGTCATGAGTTCCAAACCCTGTAAATAAAGTAGGAAACTGCTTTTAATCCAAAGATTAAAAAACCTAAAACAATAAATATCTTGGAAAGCTATCATAACATGATAATACTTGTGAATGCTGACCTAGATAACGTTGTTGCTGTTGAGCGAACAGTCTTCGTTCCAGAGCTTGCAAGATGGGAGAAGTCCAAAACGAGGTCCTTTGCTATTCGTAAGACCCGCAGAAGAGAAAGCAGGTCAACCCCCGACACCGAGAACATCGACGGATGGATGAATGCACATCCAGGCTCAGCGGTTGCATAAGAAGTCGGGGACAAGAAACAGGAGGAAAGAGTGAGAGAAAGTTGGGGCAAAAGAGTACAACAGGGGTCACCACCACCCCCTGCTGGGAATCGAAACCGCGATCCTCCGACCGTGAGTCCACTGCTGTTGCAGTTTTTTTCCCGGTCAGCCCTGATTGAACAGACCCATGGTCAAAAACCTGAAAACCATAACTCATAACCATTCAAATATATTTTATGATGTACCTAAGACTAAATTATTTTGGTTACACATGCTTTCACAAAATATAAGTTAAGGGACATTCTGCTGCTATTTTTAGCAAGTTATGCAACTATATAGTGGATCCTTCTTTAGTTACAATATTGTACTGTTCCACTTGGTAAAAGCATGCTTCTTCTTTTCTTTTCTACTCTAGGCACAAGGCCCGAAATTTTGGTGGAGGGGGGCCAGTCAATTAGATCAACCCTAGTACACAACTGGTATTTAATTTATCAACCCCAAAAGGATGAAAAGCAAAGTCGCCCATGGCAGAATTTGAACTCAGAACGTAAAGACAAATGAAATACCGCTAAGTATTTCACCCGACATGCTAACATTTCTGCTAGCTTGCCACCTTAAAAGCATGCTTCATCTGAGACAAAAATTAAAAATCTATGTCATTGCTCAATCTGTTAGAAATAACAACCAAATCTCTTGCAAGTGACACCATACCACCTTTAAAAAAAAAGGAAGGACACACACCCGAAAAATAGGAATAATATAGTCATGGATATGTATGGAATAATGTGTACATGGATATACCAAAAATATGGAATGTTCTCAACTGGAATACCTCTGTTCATTCCGAAGGTGCATGGTTTAGTATTTAGAATATTTGGCTTGCAGTCGTAATGTCATGAGTTACATTCCCATCAGTGTGTTCTGTCCTTGAGCATGACACTTTATTTCATGTTACTCCAGTTTACTCAGCTGGCAAAATGAGTTTTACATGTACTTCAAAGGGCCACCCTTGTCACATTCTATGTCTCACTGAATCTTCCTGAGAACTACATAAAAGGTGCACATATCTGTGGAGTGCAGCACTTTGGGCAAGTGTCTTCTACAATAGCCCCAAATTGATTAATATTTTTGAGTAAATTTGGTTGATGGAAACTGTGAAGAAGCCCATTATATATATATGTATATGGAGAGAGGCTGGCATGAGACTGCTGGCAATGGAAAGCTCTGGTAGACCTGGTCAGCTTTACACGTGGTGATGTCTTTGGGATCACTGACCTGGGATGACCCCAGTTCCATCAAGTAAGAGCATGAAGCAAGCAAACAGTGTTGGCTCATTTGCATCATCCCTGTAACTTAGCAGTTTGACAAAAGAAACTGACAGAATAAGTACCAGACTTATAAACAAGTACTAAGCGTCAATTTATTCAACCAAACTCTTCAAGGCTGCAGTTCAATAACTGAAACAGGTAAAAGATATAAAATAAAGTTAATTAGCTCTCATTTATTCTTAATTTAGTAATTAAAAGAATTATACTTACTGGAGGACAAGTTATAATACCACAGCGATTGGTACAAGTAACTGTGTTATTGGAACATTCACAAATGTCACAGACTCGGTTCCATTTTTCATAAGCCTAAAAAAATGGTACATTAAATTTTGCTTCAATATACTTTGAAATTATTGGCTTTCACTGGCTTTTGTTTTATAGACATCAAATTAAACAAAGAAACAAAGCTGAAATCTTAGAATTCCACCAATCTTCAACAAGAGGCCATTCACCCGAGATATTTAAGAAGTGTTGCAACATAATTACAAAGCAGCAAGTTGTCTTCTTACACAGAAAACATGCTAACTGGAATCAGTTGTCCAGTATGGATCGGTATTGAATCTAAGACAAACAATCAATTCATGAACATTAATTCTGTGTAGGAATATAATTTTTAAGTCTTGATTTAAAAGACTTTTCATTGAAATAATTTGTCCAAACACAGAACAGGAAACTTGAAAATTGAAGTATGGTAATATATAGTTAATTACTTATCTTTTTCCTTTAATGCAATTATGGTCAAATACTTTTTTTAAAATCTGATTCTAGACAATTTAAATAAATATCTAAACTTAAGCATCTGATGGGAGATTTGACAAAATACCATGTTTGATAGTAAGTAAGAAGCACTTTTACCAAAGAAAAAATTGTCTCAAAAGAAATCGCCCCAAGTCCTAAATGCAAAGTTGTACCTCCCATGAATTAAATTTGTGTTTTAATGCACAAAAACATTTTCCCTTTGAATATGCAAGGCTGAAACTGAGGTGTGTCTAACATGCCTGTGCATCTTTTATGCCTTCAAATTCAGTAACTGTGTTGTAAAAATCATGCAATACATCATAGGGAAAATGGATTAACATCAAGTATAATGATATTCATTTACACTGCCTAGTAATACATTTTTGGATTACAATTTTCAGAAGAAAACTTTTAGACCTATATTTTTCTTATTAATTTGTTAATACTGCTTACCTATATTAGAAAGTATGTAATCTGACCAGAGAAAAATTTACTTTGACTACAGTAAATGACTTTCAATTAGGTTGATGTCACAAGAATTTAACCCTTTTGATACCAACCTGCCTGAAATTGACCCTGGTTATATGATACAAATTCCATTTTTAAATTATCTAAATTAAAATTTTTCCATCGAAATTCCATTTTAGTTTATGTTCCAAACACCAGTTTAATTATGAGTTATTTTTGTGAAGTCTTTATTATTCTGATAATTAATTGATACATAGAATGAATATTTCAACAGAAATAAAGGTAAGATAGGTGGGACGAAACTATACTGTTAGGCATTAATTTGAAGAGTCAACAGTTTTAGAGATTTCACTGCCTTAATTCTAGCAATAATGCTGTAACATCTGAGTTAAATAAGCAGAGATAATTCTAGAAATAGTAATAACAAGAAAGGATGAAGGTAAGCTTAGTAAGTGGTGTTAATGATATGCTTGTTATTGATGTTAGTGTTGTAAGTGATGACAAAGCTGTTGCTAATGTTGGTGATACTCACACTTCCTGAAGTCAAGGACTGATTGTTTGTTGTTTGGATACTTGTGATTATGGAAGGTCAAACATTTTACTCTTATATTAATCTGAAGCATTTGATTAATGCTTTTGTCACTATATTTCCATTGAAATACACTATTTCCATTGAAATACGCTATTTCCATTGAAATACACTTAATCATTACTAAGATGATGTTTGGAACATTAATTAGCATGAAATTTTGGAGGCAGATTTTAATTTCAATCACCAAAACTAAACAAAGTTTGTATCACAGACACCGGGACAGTCTCAGACAAATTTATATCAAAAGGATTTATTAATAAATATTTTTCCTATTATTCATGACTTTGGACGTTATTGAAGATACTGGGTAATAACAATGAATATAAGTAAAGATGATGCTTATGATGATCCTTATCATTACGATGATGATCATGTTCATCATGGTGATTATGTTACTATTGGTAAGTCATACCTCTCGTGTTACATTATTCACTTCATCTTTGCAACTGCACATGAGTTCTTTAATTGGACCGCCAGGACCTATAGCAAAGCCTGGTGCTAAATCACAACCTGTAAATAAATAAAATAGCAATGGAATTATTACTTTTTTCTGTTTATGGATTCTGCCTGAAATGTCTAGTTTCTCTTCTTCCTCACACCAAACAGAATTATTCCCTTTCGGCACTTTTACTTTTTAATATTTGCCAACAGGAACCATCGCTAGTTTCCTCAAATTCCATTGCTTTACTTTTTCAATAGAAACATTGATTACTTTTGATAAGGCAGAAGGCTAATTATTTTAAATCTCATGCTGGGTTTTGGGAGATTGGTCAATCCTAACATTCTTGTAGCAATTGAGTTCATGGCTCGTGGGACGGCTTACTGTGCTAACCTTGGATCGTAGCATGACCCGCTGTTCTTGAGAAGACCTATTGAGTCAAGTACGTTAATACCAACATGAAATGAAAATTGAATGGAAATAGTAGTTAAGACAGCCGTGCCGGTGACACATTAAAAGAAAAGCACCATCTGAACGTGGCAGATGTCAGCGCCGCCTGACTGGCATCTGTGTCGGTGACACGTAAAAGCACCAACTGATTGTGGCCGTTTGCCAGTCTCCTCTGGCCTCTATGCCAATAGCACGTAAAAAGCACCCATTACACTAAGGAGTGGTTGGCGTTAGGAAGGGCATCCAGCTGTGGAAACACTGCCAGATCAGACTGGTGCTTGGTGCAGCCTCCTGGCTTCCCAGACCCCGGTCAAACCCATGCTAGCATGGAAAACGGACGTTAAACAATGATGATGATTTGGGGCTTTTGGGAGTTTAAAATATCATGTCAGGTGAGATGTAAAACTAAGTATCTATAAAGCAACAGGTTCAGTGTTTCAACATAATGATTTCCTGCATTGGGACCAAATCATAAATGAACACAGCAAAAGTAGAAATATATCAACTTAATGCCAGAATATAACTAATAGTTATTTTATAAAACCCAGAGGAATGAATGGCATAGCTGATACCCAGCAATATTTAACTCAAAATGTAGAAAGATGAAACTAAATTATTAATGATATATATAGTCCAGTTCTCTATGTTTTCTGATACTTAAATGCTCTCTTACATATTACCTCATGAACTAAATTTTACCTCATTAACTAAATTTTATAAAACAGTTATTAATACTGAAAATGTATTCATGTTGGAGCACTGTTTTTAATATTTTCGAGACCTCTGGAGATATGCTGTGACAGCAAAGATCCAACAAATAACGTGAGTTCATGGCTGTTTCCTTCACCAGCTTCACATAGCATCCCCAGCCCATCCAAAGTACCTTGGATCATAGGGCGACTTGCTGTGCTTGAGATCTATTGAGTCAAGTACATCAACATCAAAACAAAAATCAAATGGAAATTGTAGTTGTGATACCCATGCCAGTGGCACATAAAAAACGCCATCTGAACATGGCCAATGCCAGCACCGCCTTGACTGGTTTCCATGCTGGTGGCATGTAAAAAGCATCAACCGATCATGGCCGTTTCCAGCCTCTCCTGGCACATAAAAAGCACCCACTACACTCACAGAGTGGTTGGCGTTAGGAAGGGCTTCCAGCTGTAGAAACACTGCCAGATCAGACTGGAACCTGGTGCAGCCTCCTGGCTTCCCAGATCCTGGCCAAACCGTCCAACCCATACTAGCATAGAAAACGGACGTTAAATGATGATGATGACTCAAATAAATCAACCCTAGTGATTTATTTTTTTACATTTATTTCATAACACAATCTTTCAAAAGTGACATTGGTTACAAGTTTACAATCGGGTAATCTCTTCACTGGTTCACAGCATTTTTGATGAAGAAAGTGACAAAAAGATGTCTATAACTCAGTACAGAACAAATATCACAAGTGTCTTCATTCAAAAGCCTCCAGTATGAGAAGTTTCTCATTGAGGTTTCTACACAGTTTTTATCAACCAAATAACCATTACAAGACACTAGTCAATATGAGACCCCATACCTAGGTATTGCTACTCATTTTATAGTCCTCAGATATAAAAGACGAAAAAAGACTATTGCCAAAAGCATATGCTTTAATAAAATATTACTTCATTTAACCATAGTTATAGAAATAATGAGAACCACTTGGGACTCAAATCTGCTTTTGATAAGCATGCTTAACTCTTTAGCATTCAGATTTCTTTGTCAAATGTAATGTTTATTTATTCGCACTATTTTGATTTACTGATGCATTATCTGGTAGTTTTGAGATTTTGATGATGCTTTTTATGTATATGCCCTTTTCAAGCATAGCCAGGCTCATGGGTCTGGTTTCCTGGTTTCTATGGTGTATGTGTTCCCCCCAGCTGGACAGGATGCCAGTCCATCGTAGCATTACCCAAGAAACAGGAAGAAAGACTGGGAGGAAGTTGGGGTGAAAGAGTACAACAGGGGTCGCCACCACCCTCTGCCAGAGCCTCGTGGAGCTTTAGGTGTTTTTGCTCAATAAACACACACAACATCCGGTCTGGAAATCAAAACTGCGATCCTCCAACCGCGAGTCTGCTGCCCTAACCACTGGGCCATTGCGCCTCCACAATGATGATGTGGTTCTTCATTTTTAGAATGACATGTAAACACCAGCAGGATTGGAAAACGAAGAGGAAAATCTACCAGAGTTTCACTGTTTAAGTCTAAGTTTAGAACAGTAGCTAACAAACAAAAACTTGCATAACTAAACAGCCATAGAACAGTAACTTAAATAGTTACTTTGTTCAGTTTGTCTGACACAAAAGACAGTTTACTGGTAGATTAACTGGTACTTAAGTAAGTTACCAACAATAAACCATTCAACTATCAGTAATAAAAATAACAAAGTAATTATTTCAATAACTTTACATTTCAAGGTATAATTCATTTTAATATCCCTAGTTGAAAAACGGCAGTGAGCTGGCAGAATTGTTCGCATGCTGGGCAAAATGAATAGCAGTATTTCATCCATCTTTACATTCTGAGTTTGAATTCCATCAAGGTAGACTTAGCCTTTTATCCTTTCAAGGTTGATAAAATAAGCACCTGTAGAGCACTGGGTCAATGTAAGCAACTACCCTTCCCCCTAAAATTTCAGACCTTGTGTTTATAGTCAAAAGAAATGTTCCTAGTTGAAGAGAGGTGACAAGCTGGCAGAATCATTACCATTCCAGAAAAATTGCTTAGCAGCATTTCTTCTGATTTTATGTCCTAAGTTCAGATGCCACCAGGGTTGATTTTGCCTTTCACCCTTTTGGGATTGATAAAATAAGTACCAGCTGAACACTGGGTCAATCTTATTTCTTTATTTATATTTCTTTATTGCTCACAAGGGGCTAAACATAGAGGGGACAAACAAGGACAGACAAATGGAGTAAGTCGATTATATCGACCCCAGTGCGTAACTGGTACTTATTTATCGACCCCTAAAGGATGAAAGGCAAAGTCGACCTCGGTGGAATTTGAACTCCGAACATAATGGCAGACAAAATACCTATTTCTTTTACTACCCACAAGGGGCTAAACACAGAGAGGACAAACAAGGACAGACAAATGGATTAAGTCGATTATATCGACCCCAGTGCGTAGCTGGTACTTATTTAATCGACCCCGAAAGGATGAAAGGCAAAGTTGATCTCGGTGGAATTTGAACTCAGAGTGTAACGGCAGACGAAATATCGCTAAGCATTTCACCCGGTGTGCTAACGGTTCTGCCAGCTTGCTGCCTTCCACTGGAGTCAATCTAACGAACTTACCCCCTCCCCTGGACTTGCTGGCCTTGTACTAAAACTTTAAACCAATATTTCTAGTCAAAAAATATTTTTCATTGAAAGATGATGCAACATTTATATCAAAATAAGCTCTGATTAGAGAAATATTTCAACGACAAAATTTTAAAACAACACCAACCTTCAACACAAGGATAAGTTTCATTTTTGTTACATCCATCTGGTGGTGCTACTGAATGACAGAAATTTTCACATTTCTTCTTACAAGGAGTTTTGATGTAAGGATATTTGCACTCTGCAAAAAGACATAAGACAATGATAATTATATTAATTATGTCAACATTTATATTTTTATACAAAACAAATATATTTTGGAAATCAGATGCATTAACTCTTTAGCATTCAGATTATTCTGTCAAATGTATGATTGATTGATTGATTGATTCTAGTTTCAGCTCATGAGCTGTGGCCATGCTGGGGCACCACCATTTGAAAATATAGCTATACCTAAGCAGAACAATTTCCCATGCCAGGAATCGAACCTGGGACCGCCTGGGTGAAAGCCAGGGATCTTAACCACTAGACCACATGGGACTATTGCTTATATATTCACATTATTTTGATTTAATCAAGCATGATATTGTAGTTTGCAGATTTCTATGATGTGAGTGTTCATTTTTACAGTGAAATTGTAGGGTAAGAGTGAGATCTGGTCAGCTTGAGTATAAAACAGATAGAAAATTTGGACCAGATATGGCCAGTTTAAATGCTAAAAGGTTAATGTCAAATATTTTTGTTGGTTGATTTTATCAAACCTCTTTTTAAAGTTATGTTATTTAGCAATGTTGCACGCATAGGCATAGAAGTGGCTGCATGGTAAGTAGCTTGCTTACCAACCACATGGTTCTGGATTCAGTCCCACTGCATGGCACCTTGGGCAAGTGTCTTCTACTATAGCCTCGAGCTGACCAAAGCATTGTGAGTGGATTTAGTAGATGGAAACTGAAAGAAGCCCGTCGTATATATGTATGTATGTGTATATATATATATATATATTATATATATATATATGTATGTGTGTGTGTGTGTGTGTGTGTGTGTGTGTGTGTGTGTATATGTTTGTGTGTCTGTGTTTGTCACCCCAACATCGCTTGACAACCGATGCTGGTGTGTTTATGTCCCTGTAACTTAGCAGTTCAGCAAAAGAGACTGATAGAATAAGTACTAGGCTTATAAAGAATAAGTCCTGGGGTCAATTTGCTCAACTAAAGGTGGTGCTCCAGCATGGCCACAGTCACATGACTGAAACAAGTAAAAGAGAGTAAAAGAGTAAAGAGTATGTATGTCTGTAGGTACTCTCTCTCTCTCTTTACTCTTTTACTTGTTTCAGTCATTTGACTGCGGCCATGCTGGAGCACCGCCTTTAGTTGAGCAAATCGACCCCAGGACTTATTCTTTGTAAGCCCAGTACTTATTCTATCGGTCTCTTTTGCCGAACCGCTAAGTGACAGGGACGTAAACACACCAGCATCAGTTGTCAAGCAATACTAGGGGGACAAACACAGACACACAAACATATACACACACTTATATATATATACATATATACGACAGGCTTCTTTCAGTTTCCGTCTACCAATCCACTCACAAGGCATTGGTCGGCCCGGGGCTATAGCAGAAGACACTTGCCCAAGATGCCATGCAGTGGGACTGAACCCGGAACCATGTGGTTGGTTAGCAAGCTACTTACCACACAGCCACTCCTGCGCCTACGTTTATATTAGAGTGCAAATGTGTAAAATTTGTAAAATTGGAAATTAAATTTAGTTAGAAAGAATAATAATAATAATCATAGCAGAAAGAGACCCTGTGAGACCTTTGACAGCAGGCTGCTATCTGCTCTCACTGAATCTACCTGTGCAAACAAAATCAAGTGCTCTGAGAAGTAAAACAATAATAATAATAGTAATTACCTACCTATAGTAGTTGGTGGAGTTGTAGACCCAAATGGTGTTGTTAAAGAAAATCCAGTGCCAGTCTGATAAGATGAGAAACTTGTAAGTGTTGGCAGAGTTGTGTACAGAGTTGTTGGTGCCACTGTCGTAGATGCTAAACAATAAAGGAAGATTATATTATTAAGATGATTATTTAAATGACTGGATGATATTCACATTGCAAAATGAATAAAGGGTAAAGACCCCCTTCATTCATGAATGACCATGGGATTGCACCTAGAAAGTTACCCTCCAAATTACAAGTCCAAGCAAGGTTGTTTATGGAAGACCAGCAGTCAACCATGCATACCAGCTTCCTCTCTTCACATAACCGATGTTATCCAAGGCAAAGGCAAAGGCAGATACAGCTTGGCACCAGTGGAGTTGCAACTCATTTCTACGGCTGAGGAACAAGAGCAATGTAAAAGAAAGTGTCCTGCTCAATAACACAACACACATTCTAGTTCAGGGATTGAACTCACTACCTCATGATTGTGAGCCCAACACTCTAGCCACTGAGCCATGCTCCTTCAACACCTGTAATTATAACTACACTAGCAGCATAGCCCGGCGTTGCCCGGGTATGTAAGAAACTTTGTCGATAAGCAATGCCCTTTACCTTTTTACCTTTTTTTGTACTCACTGAACCGTTATTTTGTAAAATGCAGCCTAAAAGGCATTAAGGCATTCAAGGCATTGTTCCCTTGCATGCATGAAGAAAATCTATGACAGTCAAAGTGCATTTTCTGGTTTTGTTAACTACATTGACAAAAGGTCGTTAGTTTGACATTTAATGCAAACTTGATGTCCAATATCGGTGTAGGGAAAATCTATGAGAACTTTCAAAAAATATTGCAGAAAAATCGGTTTGCTATGTGTACCACATATGATGTAATTAACCGATTTTTCCCAGTAATAACGTATCCTATTGGAATCAAAAGGGCCATATAGCTCCTTGGAGCAGACATGATGCTCGCTGTGAATTTCAAAAAGAAAATTCCTGCCAATTTGTTAAACATATTGTCGAAAATATGTCATCTTGAATTTGAACGCGATTTCCCAACATGGCATGATTTTATCAATTTTTTCTGATGGTAAGGTATTGCATGGAAAACTAACATCAGAATTAAGTTCTTAGGGTAACATTAAGCTTCACCATGAGTTTGGTGAAAATCGATTGCAAGTTTCAAAAACTACAATGGAAAATGTGTTGCACATGATAAGCTTAGATTCTTGACCCCATGTCGAATTTATCGATTTTTTCATAACTGGGGGAACTTTTCAAAATTTTCACTGTGTTAGTTTTGAATTATGACATTGGGCTATGTGTGTCAAGTTTCATCAGAATCGGTTGAAAGCGGTGGTCAGGGTGAGGGTACAACCTGACAGACACACAGACAGACAAACTGCCTTTTATATATATAGAGATAGAGATATTCATAAGTATGGATGGATGCAAATAAGAATGCACATAAGTATGCATGGGTGAATGTGCAGGTGTGTGTGTGTAATATTTATACTTATGACTATGTAAATGCTTATATTATGTCTTTCATTTACTTATATATCTATTTCATATGTTAGCTTGAACATATGATCAAAAGCTCGCCAACATAAGGTAACAGCTCTCAGGTCACAAGTGAATACAATAAATATAAATATTATGCATATCTGCAACATGTATCACTCTTGAATTATCTTTTCTCCTCTCACTATTCCTATCTTAATACCCATGCCAATTCCCTCTCTAATACACTTAGCTCTCCACATTCAATCATTCCATCTTTGAACTTTTCTCCAATAACATCTCAAATGTAAGATCTCTTCCCTGAAGACAGAGGCTCATCTCATCCTATGATGGAATCAATCTACAAACATTATCATGGACTATCTGAACAGTTCATACACTAAATGATCTAAACACTAACTTTTCAACATCTATCCTATCTTGTGTCAGCTTGCTGAAGATATTTGTAAGATTCTATTGTATCTTTCGTGCAGTCATTATTTGCACTGCATGCACAGTTTTGAGTACCTGCACGTAGCTTTCTTGTAGAATTAGCAAGAACCAATCCAATGGAAGCAAAATATGGATGTAAAATATTTTCTCATCTCATGACTAGCTAACATCATATTTTTTTCCATTGTAATTTATGATTTATATTTTTGCAATATTTGAGGCTTGGAAAACTGAAGTATTTTGATAATGATCAAAGTTTTCATCAATCAATTATCAATGTTTCAGTCTTGAATGAAATTCCTGACAGACTGGAAGTAATGTGCTCAATTCTAACAGAACATATCTTAATGAAATAATATAATTTTATTAATGTATAAAACTTACTGCAGTTGATTTCATCAAGATCATAAAGACATTCTCTGTTTCCATCACAGATAGTAGCACAGAATCCGTCACAGAACATTTTGTCATCACCAACACAAAGCTCTGAAAATAGATATTAATCATGAAAATTTTAAATATGAAGAAATTCTCATAATTGAACTGGTTTTGTTGTTGTTGTTGTTTGGTTAGAACATCTGTGATAGAAGGTCAATGGTCAATTTATTTTATATGTTGGGCAGGAGAGGAGATTCAATGATTCCAATGTTTATAGATCTTCATTAGCTGGAGAGACAGGTGTAGCTGATGTCTGGACTAAACATCTGTAGTAAAAATGGGGATGGGGCAAGAATCAAGGATCTGGTCTGTATGGTTTGCAGTTTGAACTCTACTTTGGCACACAAGCACCAAAGTGGTATTAAACTTAGTAGTGTGTGAGGCCTAACATCTACCTTTTGATAAAACTTTGAAGTATGAGGAAAGGTGAGTGAGGTTAACAATGTGAAATGCCTATGTGTTCACTATAGCATGTTAGTGGATAAAGAAAAAAAGTCAGGATGTAGGGAGTTATAGCAGAAGGCTGTCCCGAAGAATGGTAGGGTAGGGTATATTACACAGATATGGGATGAGAAACAAGACAGAATTTAGGGGAAAATTTAAAGGCAGCGAGCTGGCAGAAACATGAGCATGCCGGGCGAAATGCTTAGCAGTATTTCATCTGCCGCAACGTTCTGAGTTCAAATTCCGCCGAGGTCGACTTAACCTTTCATCCTTTCGGGGTCGATTAAATAAGTACCAGTTACACACTGGGGTCGATATAATCGATTTAATCCCTTTGTCTGTCCTTGTTTGTCTCCTCTGTGTTTAGCCCCTTGTGGGCAATATAGAAATAAGAATTTAGGGAAATAGAAAAGATACATAAGCTTGGTTTAAATAGAAGATGGTAAGCAGTTGTCATGTTATGGAAAGCAGAAAACATTGTAGTACAAACGAAGAGAAAGAGTACAATGTGTAGCTTTATAGTGAAACAGTTCTTGTAAAATATTGGTCTGAGTTTGGCCACTTAATTTGAAGATTTTAAGAATGGATTTTCGTTACATATAGATAACACCTGTATATCTTATGATCTTCGTGTCTATAATGTAATCTTCTGGTAGATGACATGTACAACGTAATAAATGACATACAACAGACAGTCTGGTGATAATTTTCTCTTTCACAAAGAAAGCTAGTGCTGGTTTAATGAAGCAAATTATGTTTATTGTTTATTCCTCACTGATGGCAGAAAGGAGGGAATTCAACTCTAAAAATGCTGATAATACGATAATAAAATCTATGAAAATGACAGCAAATTCAATGGAAAGGCGTTACCAAAGTGATAGGCTGTAAAAAAGTATTAAATAGATAAAAGAAGAAAACATAGCAAAGAAGAAGAAAAAACAAATATCCATTTTGTCTTTAAATTCTATAAAATAATTAAGTCTATAATTAAAACAATTGATGATGATAATCATCATCCTTACCAATCCCCACCACTATCATCATCATTATCAGCAGCAGTGACATTTTACATCTGCTTTTCAGTGCTTGCCTGAGTTATTTCAACACAGGATCCATCTTACCACTGTTCTTCATCATCTCTTTTGTAAGTCTTACCAACTTGAGATCAATCTTGACTATTTCTGCTTATGTTCTTCATAGTTCTTCCTCTCCTATACATCTCTTCTACATACATCATTTGACATTTTTTCACAAAGTCATTATTCTTTATCTTCAAAACATATCCACACTATCACACTCTTCTCTTTTGTACACCACAGCTAAATTTTTTGATACCCAGTTCTCTCAATTCACTTGTGAGCTATCATTTATACACACTGATATTCTACATTCAGTAGATTATGTTTTCCCTATTTCTTTCCAGTCTTCAGGCATCTCTATTCAGTGCCCATGATGCTTTACCATGCAGTATAGCACTTCATACTGAAGCATCATACAAGCTGTCCTTTGCTCAAGGGGTGAAGCTTCTTGAGGTGAACAACAGCAACAGCCCCCAAAATTGTTCCCTCCCTCCCAATCTTTACTTGAGTTATTATACTTTCACCCATGCTCCACCAACTTTCTCAGCACAGCTGATATGGTAACCAAGGTGATGGAAATTATCATGTATTCTAAAGAAATTTCTGAACAATTAAGCATGGTTGTTGAATCAGTACTTCTCTGTGACTCTTCAACATGAACACTGAACAAGAGACTTGAAAAGAAAGTTGGCAGTACCAACACAAGAAAGCTCTGTGAAGTTCTCAATCTTTCTTGGCAGAAAGACTGCTATATAGACACAACAAAGCAGAAACTGCATGGCAGTCTTCCTACAATCACCTAAGTTTTCAAAACAAAAACATGTTAATCAAGAGACTGCTGGAAAAGCAAGGATGAAATATCCAGTGATCTCCTCTAGAAACCCACAGATCAACATACAGGTATCAACAGACCAAGAACATATATCAATCAACTCATGGAAGATGCTGGATATCAAGTTGAGGGTATGAAGACTACTATGGAAGACTGAGACATGTGGTGAGGAAGAGTTGCAAATCACCTGACCAGATAGCTATAGACAGTTCTTGGGTGATTTAACAGATAATTACTCTTGCGCATATCTTTTAACATGAAACCCTTCTTTTCAGTCATCATGCCTGAGATTCCACAAGACATTTTATGTACCCATTGTTTGTATTTTTGAAAAGTGGAACAAGAAAAGACTTAATAAAAATAGGATGCTATGAAGGAAAACAAAACCAACAGAAAAACAGCACCAGGACAAGACTAGCATACAACACCTTCAAGAGCAGTCGCTTCAATCAGGGTGCCTACAGTCACAGCAGATGGTGTTCCCACCAATGAGACTGTAGCAAGACTTTCCAGGCTTAGCACTATAGTCTCATAAAATAAAGGGATGCCGCCAGTGTTCATAGTTGATAAAAAGAGTAGAGTTCTTAATTTTACTTCCTATCTATGACACATGGCCAATTCCCAATTGGTAGTAATGTCTTTATTGCTGACTAATATTTTTCTCTTTGCTAAATTGATTTTTAAGGCCTCTCAATTTCACACCAAGCTTCTTTATTTTCTTCTAAGTTTTTGGCTGCAAGAAATAGATTATCAACATACAATCATTCACTTGAACAGCCAGGCTTGAACTTCTCTGTTTTGCCTTGGAGAATTATTGCAAACATAAAGAGGCTGTGAAATGAGTCTTGACAAACACTTATCTGTGTGCTAAATTCATCATGACCTCATAGCTAACTCATACTTTTCAGACAGTGTCCACTCACATGGCTTGCACAGCTTTCAAAAACTACACAATGAAATAATGAAACAGGTAACACACATCAGTCCAATGATTGCTTTCTCTTTCACAAAGACCAGTTACTGCACCTATACACAGTGACTTTTTATTTTGCTTATAGTAAGTTGTCTAAACAATGCTTGTATTTCATTTCACAGGCGCTCCTGTACCTATCCATACCCTACTATAATTCATATAAACAAATACTACTTACCTGTAGTAGTAGATGGGAACTGTGTTGTGGTATCACACCCAGGTCCCTCTTGACATCTAAATGCTCCTTCAAAGCAGGTACTGTTTACAGAGAGATGTAAAGATTGCATTATATTATTGTTAGTATTTAAGGTGGTCCTACCCAACCTGAATATTCTACCTGTTTTACATTTAAACTGACCAGATCCTACCTCACACATTTACTTTACATCATTCTGAAGATATGCAATTGCATTATCAAAGTTTCAAAGCTACAAGATAATGCATGATTAATTCTAAACAATGTGACTAAATAAGTATTATATTTGACAGTAATTTGAAAGCTGAAAGTTAAAGTAAGTCTAAATATATATATTTTGCATAAACATGATGCCAGAAGTTATAGAGGAGGCATACAGATGATTTGATAGACATTGATCATTGCCAGAGCAACAAGCTGGCCTCCATGCCGATGGCACATAAAAAGCACCATTTGAACGTGATCGTTACCTACGTTGCCTTACTGGCACTTGTACTGGTGGCACATGAAAAAACATTCGAGTGAGGTCTTTGCCAGTGCCACTGGACTGGCTCCTGTGCAGGTGGCACATAAAAAGCACCATTTGAGCATGGCTGCTGCCAGTACCGCCTGACTGGCCCTCATACCAGTGGCACGTAAAAGCACCCACTACACTCTCGGACTTGTTGGCATTAGGAAGGGCATCCAGCTGTAGAAACTCTGCCTGATCAGATTGGAGTCTGGTGCAGCCATCTAGTTTGCCAGACCTCAGTCAAATCGTCCAACCCATGCTAGCATGGAAAGCGGACGTTAAACAATGATGATGATGATTATAATAGTCTGATGAAGGCATACAGCTTAGTGGTTAGGGTCTTTTAAGCTCATGATCATGAGGTGTGAGGTCAATAGCCAGTGGTATATTGTGTCCTTGAGCAAGACACTTTATTTCACATTGCACTGGTCAACTCAGCTGAAGTTATATCAGTAAATCAAAGAGCCAGCCTTATCAGATTCTGTGTCATGTTGAATGTCCTTGAGAACTACACACAAAAATGCATACGTACCATTTCCTGCAGTTCATCATAACCACTGTACCAGGTTTATAAGTCTTTCCAGTTGATGGATCAGTACAGAAACATTCGCTAATTGGAACGCAATCACCTGAAACAAAGAAAGTAAAAAATTTGATTTAGATGATAAAAAATTGGTAACTAATAAGCAGTTCAGTCAAAAATATTATATCAATGAAATTGATAATTAAAAACTCAGAGAGAATGAGAGTGTGTGTATCTGTGTGCACATGCACATGCATGAGTGTTTGTGTTTGTGTGTGAGTGTGTTTGAGTGAGTGCTTACTGGCCATGTGTCAAGTTTTTGGTTCATGTGAAAAGGTTCTGTTATTATTTATATTGCTGACCTCTGGTGGTCACACACAATACTAAATCAGGAGAAGCTAACTGTGAGGGCTAACAATCTTATTTGTTCCCATAGGCACATGCATGGTTGTGTGACCAAAAAGTTTGTTTTGAAAGCTCGTGGTTTTGAATTCAGTTCTACTCACCTAACAGTGCAATTAGTGAGATTTTGATTAAATTTCATTGTTATTTTCATTATTATTAAATCATTAACATGGTTATTTAAGAATATGTTATTTTCAATAGATAGTATATATACAAAAATGGTTAACAAAATATTTAGGTCATACCGTCTTGTTCATAAGTGCCATTTGGACAGAAACAACCTTCAACTTCTCCAGTAGTACAAATAAAATCTTTTTTCCCAAAGTCTACACATGTTTTGGGACAGGAGGAGTGACATGGGAAATATTCCCGACCGGTGGGGCACTGAATTCCTAAAGAAAGAAATGAAGAGAAAAATACCATTTATTGTCTTCAACATACATCATTAAAAGTTTGATATAACATTGTAATAGGAAGGAAATATCTAGAAGAAAAATAAAGGATCCAGAAAAATGTAGATTGCCTATAGTAATAATGATAGTAATAAAAGCCATCTTTGATTGAATGTATGATCAAAAGCAAATGCATTCTAGCTATGTATTTTCCTTATGTGTAAGGAACCAAGGACCACATTATCCAATGTACCTTTTT
>NC_043005.1:74169985-74192485 GCF_006345805.1 Octopus sinensis
GGCTGTATCGTGTTCTTAAGCAAGACCCTTTGTTTCACGTTGCTCTAGTTCACTCAGCGGCAGAAATGAGTTGTGACGTCATTGGTACCAAGCTGTATCGACCCCTTTGCCTTTTTCTTTGAACAACATCAGTGACAAGCAGAGGGGAGACAAGTATGTTGGGGAACTGCTAGTCTGGGTAAGGGTGTCTTACAGACAAACTTACCCGGACTTCTCCCTAGGAGGGGAACTTTCTAGGTGCAATCCCATGGTTAGTCATGACCGAAAGGGGTTTTTACTCTTTATGTTATATATATATTATATATATATATGTATGTATGTGAATATATATATATATATATTATATATGTATATATATATATATATATATATATATATATATATATGCGTCTACATAGAGTAGCATATATCATTTACACATGCATATTCATATACGCCCTGTAACTTCATTTATAAGTATTATATACGCATAAACAGAAGCACTGTCTGTCTGTCTGTCTGTCTGTCTCTCTCTCTCTCTCTCTCGCTGTCTCAGATACCGCTTGCGCAAACGCACACACACACACACATAAACACATACATGAACACAACCTAATTGCATACCGACTCTCAGACACACTTCGAACACACGCCGCCCACCCAACACAGACGCATGCTAATCCCTCAACATTCACGCATACACACACATACACACACACACGCGCGCGCGCGCGCACACACACACACATATGCACACACCCATGTAGATATATAATTGAATTAAATTTAATATATATATATATATTTTGAAATCAAATTTAGTTTGCGGCTAAATATAAGACTGAAGAGAAAATTGATGTTTATAAATTAAGTAGAGATCATAATGGGTATGTGATAGGCAAATTCAAGAGTGATTATCCGATAAACACACACAGAGAGACCCGCCAACGCGCGCGCGCTCATATAAAACGCACGCACACACACACACACACACACACACACACACACACACGCACACACACACACACACATGCCTGCACGTATGAACATACCAGAAACATGATTATCTGATCCTCTAATTCCATGTTTCAATTATGCATACATACACACAGATATATATATATATATATAGATATATATATATATAATATATATATATATATATATATATAATATATATATATATATATATATATATATAGTATATATGTATATTATATATATATATATATATATATATATATATATATATATATATATTAATATATATTATTTTATATATTATTTGTGTTGTGTATATATATATATATTATATATATTATGTGTATATATATGTATGTATCTGTACAAATACACATACATACAGATATATGTATACGTATATGTGTTTGTGTGTGCGTGTGAATGTGTTATGTATATATATATGTTTATATTTATTATATATAGGCGTGTATACAAAACACGCACTTAACTAAAACTGTGCTACCAAATTTTAGGTTCCTTTCTGTGTATTTATATTTATATGGTGTGTGTGTGTGTGTGTGTGTATGTGTGTGTGTATTCAAACATATATATATATATTTATATATCCACCTATCCACCCCCACAGACATATATATGCACACTCACGCTCAAATATACAAGCACACATCAACTAAGAACACACACAGTTCTTTCGTAGACTGACTGCTACGCCAAGACGCGTGTGGACTGGAGAGCCAATCAGCGTTGAGCAATTGCAACCGATCAAGGCGGGAGAATTGAAGGGCGAAAAACTAAATATAAATAGATGAACATTAAAATAAGTAGACAGAGGAAGCAATTAGGGCAAAACGCAAAGCGTCTAGGAGGTTTGCCTGCTGAATCTAGTATGGAAAATTGGACCCATGTTTTGCTAAAATCTTTGCATGGGTAAGTCTTTGCTATTGTTGTTATTTATTTTTCTGTTTTTTTTGTTTTTTTTGTCTTTTGCTGTCAAGGATTGGTCTGTTTTGCATTTAATGCTACAAAAAGAAAAGAAAAAGAAAAGTAACTAGAGTTTTTGCGCTTACCCCAACTTTTCTTAGCGATTATTGAAAGACAGGCAGTTTCTCGTTCAAAATATTTTACGGTACCACTAAAACAGGCGCAACTAAAATTACAAGATTACAAGTTTTATTTTTGGTATAATTTGTGGTGGTCATAGCGGCAGTGGTGGTGTTAGCACATGTAACAAAAATAAACAAAATGCCGGGTAGTATTTTGCTCCGTGTTTTACGTTCGGCGTTCGAATCCTACGGAGTCATCTTAGTCATTCTCATCCTTTCAGAGTTCGATAAATCAATGTATCACTTAGAAGTTGTGGTCAATGTAGTAGACTAGCCCCCTACCCTCAAAATTGCTCTTTTGTGCTTTTTCTTTTTTTCTTTTTTGAACTGCAAAACCATTTATAATGTTAATTTTTAGTATTTTATTTCAAAATCGCGTCAGGCCCTCTCTTTCCTCCACATAGTCTCTTTCTGGTTCATATAAAGAAACACACATACGCACACACACACACACACACGCGCACACACACATGAATATTTGTGTGTGTATACAAGTTTATGTGTGTGCGTGTTTTTGTGTGTACGTGTGTATGTGTGAGTATGTGTGTGTATTATAAAGCCTCACAATTGGTTATTTAATTTTTACAAGGAAAACTTTGAGAGTTACTTCAAAATTTCGGCTACATAGCCATCATCGCACGGTCCGATGAAGGCTTCATAACTGAAAAACTTCGAAATAACTGATGATCTTTCCCTTGTAAAAATAAAAATAAAAATTAAAATATTACTTTGCTGAAAAGGATTGAATAATCTTCCAATTAAATGTTAGATTTTTTTTTCTTTTTTGTATATAACCATACATAAAAACAAACCCAAACAGATGTGTGTATGTGCGTGTATATATATATATATATATATATATATATATATATATATATATATATATATATATATATATATAGTGTGTGTGTGTGTATGTGTGTGTGTGTGTGTGTGTATGTATGTATATATATGTATGTATATACACGCATACATATATGTATATACATACATACATATATACATACATACATACATATATGCATACATACATTCATACATACATACACACATATATGTCTGAGGTGTAGAAAAATAATCTAACGATAGAATAGCATTATATATACGATAAATGGAAAGAGAACTATAATAATATAATAATAAAATAATAATAATAATAATAATAATATGATAATGATAATAATAAAATAATGAAATGATAATAATAATAATAATAATACTAATAATAATAATAATAATAATGATGATAATAATAATAATAATAATAATAATAATAATAATAATAATTATTATTATTATTATTATTATTATTATTATTATTATTATTATTATTATTATTATTATTGTTGTTGTTGTTGACGACAGTGACGGATAAGGGAATATAATAGGGACGTGTTACAAAAAATTTACACAGAAATCGGATGGTATAAACTTAAAAGTGATGACATAGGCAGTATACAAATGTGCGACACAGTTCTCAGAGAAGGACCACCACTAATCAAAAAATCGCATATTTCCAGAATTGCCTTGAATGCCAAGAGACCTACCTTTTCCCAGCTGTGTTTTCTGGCTTTTTCATGTACACAGGGCTGTTCTTACCAGTCTTATTTACGGTTCAGTAAAGTCGCGAGAGGGTGGAATATTATACGCCATCCTTACGTTCTACTCCAAGGGGAACTTGAAGTAATTGATGGGGGCTTGGTCAAATAGGGAATTTTTCTGCTTTAGAAAACGCTGATCCTTTAGTATACAATCCTCTTATCCATTTCCCCCATGGCTGCCAGAGTGGAAAACTGTATGTCATTTCTAGTCAAAGGAAAGTAACGGGTCATTGCTCGCGATGGACACGGCCTATCACCAGAAATATCCCATATGTGACAACAGCTGGTCGAAATGACTTCTCAAAACAGCAATGCTTGGGTATGGAATGAATGCTTGCAGACTGATCATTTTTTTTTCTCTTTGTGAACATTTAATAACATTCCAAATGTCTGGTGCATCATTCTGGCCCTTCTTTGACCCAGGTCAAGCTCCGGAAGTAATGAAACAAGCTGCTGGAAAACGTGTTTTACAAACGATAACCAGATCTCAACTAGTTGTCCAGAATTATTTGCTGTAGAAAATTATAATTTTCAATATCTAAATCAACTTTTAATCCAGAATTTTTAGAGATCAAATGTATCACCATTAATTTATGTATTTCTTCAAATGTTTACAATTTTACCTGTATATATATATTTTTATCAGCGTGTGTGTGTGTCTGAGTGTGTGCGCGTGTGCGTGTATGTATGCATACATACACACACACACACACACACACAGAGAGAGGAGAGACAGAGAGAGAGGGGGAAAGACGCAATCGTAAGTGTAAAGTATGGATATGCATGAACATATATATATATATATATATATATATATATATGTATGTATGCATTGCACATATATATATACATATGTACATATGCATATAGATGTGTGTGTGTATGTGTGTATTTGTATGTATCTCTATATATTTATGTCCATATATATATATGTATATATGTATGCACACACACACAACATATATATATATATATGCACATAAATATTTAATATATGTATGCATTACACATACATACATATATACATTCATGCACGCATGCGTGCATACTCACACACTTGTATGTATATATTACAGTAAAAAAATGAGAAGGGGTGCTGAAGTAGGAAAAATATTTAAAAACTAAATAAATAAATAAATAGAAATAAAAAATATAAATAAAAAAAAGTAAACAAACAAACAAATAAATAAGTAATCTGAGGTAGTAGGATGCATAGAGTAGAAGGAAGAGTTACTGATGAAATGATTCCGTTGTTATAGTTACCAAACACATTTACAGTAGACGATTTCAATGCTTTAATATTCTAGCATCTGCAGCAATCCTTTAAGTTAGCAACTCGTAAGTTAAGCAGGGTCAGCAAAACCCTCAGAGATGTAGAGGGAGAAGCGAGAAAGGGAGAAGACAGAATGAGGGGTGGGGTGGGCGTGGTGGGAGGGTTGGAGGGAGGGAGTAGGGTTTCTGATGAAGAAACAGACGAGTGAGCAAAGTTTATGCTGTTTTCTATTATCTTACATGTCAGTTCATGTGCATATGTGCATACATATAGACATACATACATACATACATACATACATATAGACATACATACATGCATACACACACGCATACATACATGCATATATATAAATATATCAATATATATATATATCGATATATATATATATATATATACACACGTGCATACACACATTTACATACATATATATATATATATATATATATATATACATATATATGTGTGTGTGTGCGTGTGTATATATCTACATGTATGTGTGAGTGCCCGTATGACTATTGCGTCTGTCTCTCGTGTATATATATATATATATATATATATATAAGTATGCAATACATATATATGTGTGTGTAAATATATAATAAACATATGTATAGTATGTGTATATATTTGTATATGTATAAAATATATATGTATAATGTGTGTATGTGTGCGCATATATATATATATATATATATATATATATATATATATATTATATGCCTCACGTACATCCAGTTCTGTCAGTTCACTATTAGTTGTGTCTCACTATATACAACATCAATAAAGAACTTCTTCTTTTGACACACATAAAGTCCTATTTTTATGATATGAATTGGAAACCTACCCAAAAGGCTTTGACCCTTTCATAGTCCATGAAATGATCACATTTCAAATACAGGTATTTACAGAGATGATTGGAGGGTCGGTATAATAAGCCCTAATGTCAAACTTACTCTTCAATGTGTAGTATTGGGGTTTTGGCCTTATTTTGGAAGTTAATATTTTAAAGACCGAAAGTAATAGAGATGAAAACGAAAGAGAAAAAGAAATTGCGGGAGAGTGGTAAGAATATGACTGAAGTACAGAGGAGAGATTATTGTTTTCACTTTTGGGATTTGCAGCCAAATTAGAAAACAATAGTCGTTTTTAAAATAGTGAAAGCGAAAATTAACTGTTCTCTAACTTCAGCCTTTGTCATATATATATATATATATATATAATATATATATATATATATAAGGAATATGAGGGATTTAGTTCACTGATGATCTAAATCAATAGGTACGTTGCGTTAAGTGCTATAATAAATTGGTCATCCGTTGGGTTCCAAGACCACAGCTAAGGCTGGAGCCAGGGGTCTCTAGTAGGCTGCCCATCCAGTGGGTATATATTAAACGAAAAGGCAAACAGGCAATTTAGAATACTTGATTAGAGTAAAAGTGGATCAAAAAAGAAGTAGAAGTAAGTAATGTCTTTACGCTTATTAAATACTTTAAATGATCTGAGATGCTCGTCCTGCCATGGTTTTGTTTTCCTTTTCCTTTTCCTTTAATATATATATACATATAAGAGTGGACCCAAGGGGAGCGCCTGAGGGGCACGTGCCCCTCTCAAGAAAAGAAGTGCACCCATCTAAATAATGTTATTACGCCCTATTCTCCTAGAATTGTATTTCTTTCTGACCTTATGCCTTCCCTTCGAAATGTTCACGTGATCACGTGACCGACCAGGCTATCAGATGTTGGTACACATCGCTGGTCACAATGCGCTCGTGGTGCTTTTAGGTATTTTCGCTCAATAAACACTCACAACGCCCGGTCTGGTAATCGAAACCGCGATTCTACGACCGCGAGTCCGCTGCCTTAACCATTGGGCCATTGCACCTCCTATATATATATATATATATTGTCCCTTTCTGACTTCTCCCTTTTTCGCTTGTCCCTCTATGACTGCTGGCATGCTGGAGAAGCACTAAAAAGGGATTTTGTGAGTCAAATCGACCCCAGTACTTATTTTTAATTGTTTTTAAAGCCTGACGTTTATTCTCTTGAGCTCTTTTACCGGAACGTAAACAAACCATCACTGGTTATCAAACGGTGAGGGGGAACATCTACAAACACAAAGATACACACACATTATTATACTATCATATATATGCGATGAGCTTCTTTCAGTTTCCATTTCCCCGAAATATACAAACTATACATGTGTATTGTGTGTATGTATGTATGTATGTATGTATGTATGTATGTATGTATGTATGCATGTATGCATGTATGTATGTATGTATGCATGTATGTATGTATGTGTGTATGCATATATGTATCTATATATGATATATATATATATATATATATATAATATATATATATATATAGAGAGAGAGAGAGAGAGAGAGAGAGAGAGAGAGAGAAAGGAAAAGAGCACTGTATATCTTTAATCTATGTGTATGTAAATGTATGTATATGTATGCATTTGAGTGTATGTATTTACACACATACATGATTATACATTTGTGTATTATGTGCGTGTATGTGTGTGAGTGATAGAATGAATTCATAATATATGATTGTACAAATGTAATTGATATTATTTAAAAAAAAAATCAAATAAATGAATATAAAAATAATAATAATAAATAAATAATTAACATTCACCTGTATTTCGATTTCGTTTTCAAGGTTACCGGTATTGCGGTCGATACCGTCCCACACACAGATGCTCACATTAGCTACAGATGACAACAACGCCCACCCATGGGGCAGCGTTTGGCACTGGTTGTGATGGTAGTGTCATCTCCTACAGCTTGATGTTAAACAAATATAAAGAGAACTATTGCAAACCATAAAAGAGCAACAGAATAACCGCCGGAGTATCGACAGGAGCATCTGCATTATTATTATTATCATCATTATTATTATTATCATCATCATAATTATTATTAGTGTTATTATTATTATTATTATTATTGTCATCATCATCATCATTTGCAACAGCTGTACGACTATATAAAGTTATCTGCAAGAACAACAGCCAACACAATCAACATAGCAACATTTATACACATTTAATGGTGTCTTTGTAAACAACCAAACAACAACAACAAGCATCAATTATCAACGACAACAACTAAGTCAGATTGGTAAAAAAAACAACAGCAACAACAGTTAACCTAACGGAGTGAGGCGCTAGCAACCACCACCATCACCACCATCACCACCACCACAACCACCACCACCATCAGCCACAACAACAACAACAACTACTACTACTACTACTACTACTACTACTACTACTACTACTACTACTACTATGTCCATGAAGTTTTCTTGATCAGTGTACATCTTTCGTATTTTCTATCTATCTATCTATTTATCTGTCTGTATGTTTGTCTTTCTGACTAACTGTCTGATTGTCACTGCCTCCTCTTTCTCTTCTTCTCTCTGTATCCCACAACCTCTCTCTGTGTTTCTATCATCCGCTCTATCAATATAATTTACATCCACCTGTTTCATACGTCCGAATCCTTTATTATTATTATTATTATTATTATTATTATTATTATTATTATTATTATTATTATTATTATTATTATACAAGACACTAGCACTTCCTTTCTTAATCAACGTTTTACCTGCTGTCTACCTCAACATCCCCCTCCACCACCACCAGCAACAGCAACAACAAAGCAACAGCAACTACAACAACAACGCCATATTTGAAATCTTTCCTATCCTCTTTCTCTGATTCACTCTTTCCTCCATTTTCAATTATCCATCAATTAAAAAGCTCTCATCTCCATCGACACCTATTTAACCATCTACCCTATCTACCCTCTACCTATTTACCTACCTACGTATCTACCTACCTAATTTGATTAGCCCACCCTCAATTTTAGTCATTCAGTGAACAATACTATTTCTTATCTATCTATCTATCTATCTATCTATCTATCTATCTATCTATCTATCTATCTATCTATCTATCTATCTATCTATCTATCCAATTATCTATCTATCTAATTATCTATCTATCTATCTATCTATCTATCTATCTATCTATCTATCTATCTATCTATCTATCTATCTATCTATCGAATTATCTATCTATCTATCTATCTATCTATCTATCTATCTATCTATCTATCTATCTATCTATTTATCTATCTATCTATCTATCTATCTATCTATCTATCTATCTATCTATCTATCTATCTATCTATCTATCTATCTATCTATCTATCTATCTATCTATCTATCCACCCATCCTCTTACGATTTACCTAACTTCAGAAAAAAACTACTTACCTTTCATCCTCCCTATCGACCTACCTACTTAACTTTCTATTTTCCTAGCTGACTATCTATCACATCCCCCAACTCCGTCTGCCTAACCGTAGCGAAACACTCTTCCCTGCCATTCATCCACCCGATATCCATCCACGGCCCCCACCACACGCGCACACCCCTACGCACGCGCTCAAACTACATCAAAACCTCCACTCCACTTACCCTGCTCCACCCAAGGTTTTCTTTATCTTTAGTTCCATTCCAAGCATCATTTCGCCCGCGTGGTGTTGTTAATAACACCGTTCATGTATATATATCTATGTATGATTCTTCGCTCACACTCCTCCGTTTCAAAGTGTAAGTAGTGCCTTTTTTGTCGGGGCCTCTTTACAAACCGGCAGTGATGCTAAACCTCTCAACTGCCCTACTCGCCGTTGCTTATCTTATTGTTATCATCGGTGCTAGTGCCCTGTCGACCAGCTTTATTCAACATTACGAACACCTCAACATCAACAACAGCAACAATAATAACCACAGCGATCAACATCATCACCAGCATCACAACAACACTTCTAAACACAACCACGGTAACCACAAAAACATTAAGAGCAACGTTAGGAATAAAGCTAATAATATTACTACTACCACTAATACTAATATTAATAATACTAATAATAATAATAGTAATTCTACTTATAATATTTTTGGCATTTCTATTGATATCACCCATAACGGCAAGAAACCTCACAACCGTAGTCATAATCAAAGTCACAACCGCAGTGACAACAAGAACCTCGACCACAACAATAATCGCAGCAATAATCACAACAACAGCAACCATAACAACAACCATAACAACAACCATAGCAACAACCATAGCAACAACAACAAAAACAGTAAAAAACGTAATAAAAACAAAAATAGCCACAATAGTAGACGCCCTTCTGACAGGAATTTTAGAAATCGTAAACAAACTGTAACATTGTTAAAACATAAGCGGCAACAGCGGCAACAGCACCTGCAGCAGCAACAGCAGCAGCAGCAACAGCAGCAGCCGCGGCGGCGGCAGTTGAGGCAACAGCAGCAGCAGCATCAGCAGCAAAAGCAGCAGCAACATCAAAAACAACAGCAACATTACCAAGTACTTTTCAATCAGAAACTGGCCTTGAGGGCTCCTGAAATACACTATGAGGGCACAGTGGAATTGGTGACGTCAGAAAGACGGCGTGAGTTAGAGGATTACTTCCCCGTGGTTAGCAACAACAAAAACGTTAGGAAACGAAGGAACAGTGGAATGAAGGCCAACAGCCGCAACGAGCTGATGGAGACGGAAAAATACTTACTGGGGGATTCCAGTGTGCATATAAGGGTATTTGAAGAGCTTGTACGCAGATTATTGAAGATCTATAAAAGAAGAGGTTTCAGCTCTGAAGTACGGGAAGACGAATACCCGAACACGGTTCTGGGGGATTTCGAACGTTTGAAACAACAAACATCGCAAAATCAACATCAACATCATCAACAACAACAACAACAACAACACAAACAAAAACAAAAACAAAGACAGCAGCATCAAAAGCAACAACAAAAACACCAACAAAAACAGCAACATCAGCGTCAAAAACAAAAACAGCATCTGCAACGCCAAAAGCAAAAACAACAGAGGCAGTTGCACCAAGGTAGCGGCAAGAAGGGGAAAGCTGTACCATCGTTGCCATCATCACCGTTACAACCATTGATTGAAACAACTACAAAACCACATGTGGACACGCTGGTGCAATTTATGCATCAATTAAGTAAACAACCAGAAACATCAGAGGAAGTACTCCTGAGACAATACTTTGAACGGCTAGCAAACCAGCCGGGAACTTCTCCTGAGCAAATCCAACATGGGTCAGGGTTTGATAGACAATATGACCCAGATAATCAATCGACGCCTCCATCATACGGTAAGTAACGAAAAAAAAAAAAAGGATAATATATACATTCTATGTATAAACATGCTTTTATATATAACTTATATATAACTTATGATTTTTCTTTCTTTAGTTCGTAGTAAGTTTATGTGTGCGTCAACAAATGATTCTGAATTTTTACTCCAATAACCAAAGATGTTGGGTCCCCCTTCTTTCTCTGAAACGTTTCTCAATGCTCTCCCATCCCTCTTCTTCTCTCTCCCATCTTCGACTATCAACGTGGTTTTCCCTCGTCTCTCTTCGACGACCCTCGTCTCTCTTCGACGACTCTCGTCTCTTTTTCGTCGTTGCTTCAATAAAAGACGTCAAGACGTGTAATCTGTGGAATACGTGTATGTTTATTGGCTTGGGTTAGCGTATGTGTTACAAAACAGTGTGTGTTGCGCCCCGTACATACGTCTGAGTACGTGCGTCTGTGTGTGAATGTGTATGAATGTGTGTGTGTGTGTGCTTTGTGAGTTTGTTAAATGTTTATATCACGTATCTTATTGGATTAAATGCGTTCGGTATATATATATATATATATATATATATATAAAAAACACAGCAAAAAAAGAAAACAAACAAACAAACAAAAAAACCCAAGTCAACTTGGCACACATTCTTTTTCATCGTTTCAGCATATTCTTGCCTCCTCTGCACATTGCATATCACCACAACACACTTTGTCAGTTCTTTTCTTTGTTGGTTTCCTTTCTTCCTTACTTCCTTTCTGTCTTCCTCTCTGCTTCTCTGCCTCCCTCCCTCCCTCCCTCCCAAACGTCCTGCTTCTCTCGAAGAAGTAATTCTGTCTGCGGGTCTATCGGGACGAATGTTTGTGCCGATTGTATGAGAATGTGCGTGTACGTGTGTATTTCTGCTTTCACGTGCACGTGTTTGAGTGTGTGTGTGTCTGAGTGTACATACATACATACATACACACATATGTGAGTGCATGTGTATATATATATATATATATATATATATATATATATACACATGCACTCACATATGTGTGTATGTATGTATGTATGTACACTCACTCATATATATATATATATATATATATAATATATATATATATACATATATATATATATATATATATATATATCTATATATATATACATATATATATACTATATATATATATATATATATATATATATATATATATAATATATATATATATATATATATACATATATATACATATATATATGTATATATACATATGAGTATGTATATATATGCATACTCACACACACCATATATATATGTATATATGTATATGTATGTATATATTTATATTAAAATATCTGTAATATCTGTAATCGGATATTCAAATATATGTGTGTGTGTGTATGTGTGTGTTTGTGTGTATGTGTATGTGTGTGTGTCTGTGTGTGTAAAGTAAGATTGAGAGAGAGAGAGAAGGGTATTTAAATGGTTTTCTGTCTTGATATATTAACTATTGAACTGCGGCCATGCTGTGGCATCGGCTTCATGGATTTCACATCATTCTCATCGACTTGAATTTTCATTTCAAATTACTAATTCATACTTCAACATAAAGCGACACTCTAATGTTTTATACCGAGAAACACACACACACGCACACACACACACACACACACACACACACACACACACACACACACACACGCAATTGTACGATGTAGAGATTCCATCTGCCAAATTCCATTGACAAGTCATTCATTGGTCGGCTGAGAATAAAAGTTGGAGAGACTTGTCCAAGGTGCCACGCAGTGACTTCCCAACCCGGAACCACGTGGCTACGAAATTAGACTCTAAGCCAGAATGCTACGCCTGCGCCTATATGTGTGTTTGCGTGTAGTTATATTTGTGTGTCTATGTGTGAGCGCGTCTATATGTGCGTTTATGTGTGTCTATGTCTACGACCTTGTATGTGTGTGTGTGTGTGTGTGTGTGTGTGTGTCTAACACTGTGTGTATTTGTGTGTGTCTATGACTGTGTGCGTATGCATGTGTAGGCTTTTATTTGCGTCATGAATGTGTGAGTGTACGTGTGTTTGTAGTGAGTATACGAGTTTAAGTACGTGAGCGTGTATCCATTACCATTCTTACATAATTCTCATAAGCATAAAGCCAAACAAAATACTAAGCGTATAAACACATAAACGTGTATATTCTGAGAGCAACAGTAATATATGTGATGGCGTGTCAGCATGTGATAATGTGTCACCTCTTAATTCACAACTTTTTTTCTCCGTCATTCTTGCGTAGTTGTCATAATCCATTCAACACCCACCATCTAACCCTTAGGTTTCTTTATTGCAAGCATTCAGATCAAGTCTTGATGTCTTGACACGCTATTCCCTACTGCAGTAACCCACGATTGTGCTTTCTTCGTACTTTCCCTTATAGTAGTTTCAGACGGAGGCTGTGTACATGGTCATGAGTACAACAGGTCTTCCTCTTTTGTTAAAGTTGTAAGATAGTAATTTACATTTAGAACGTTATTGTAAAATATATATACACTGACCCAGACAAGAGACGAACTCAAAATCTCGCTTGGGAATTCTTCGTCTGGTGTTCGCTCGTTTAGAATATCATTCTGCTTTCTAAATATAAATTTACAGTTCTTTTACTATTAAACTCTTCCACTTAACTTACTCACTTTACGTAATGTACACACATCCTCACATGCATACCCACATATGCACATGTATATAAGTATGTATGAATGCATATAATGATTGAAAGGATGTTGTTATGATTCAAACATCGTCTTTGCATTGTTATATATCACACTTAGATACAAACACAGGAATTAGATGTAAGTCACGTTGCACCTAAGTATGCACAGACCTATCAAACAATACCACAGAGTTAAACAAGCATTAAGAGTTAAACAAGCATTACTTAATAACGGATACTCAAACTCCGTTGTGAGCCATTCTGTAAAAAAAATACATAGAAAAATATGTAAAAAAATACAACAGATTTCTTGCTACCACAAACACAGATAAAAACACACAAACCACAAAGCATATTACATAAAACCAAATATACCTTTTTTGCGTTTATATATTTGTTTTGCAAGATTTTTGATGTGAAATCGTGTGTTGAAACAGATATTGTTGTATTTAGGAATGGTCATTTTGCCAGTTTAGCCAATAAAAACACACGCATTATATATTTGGTGTTACTTTGCTTCAGCGTTATTTATTTTTTACATTAATCTTAATCTTATTTACAGAATGGATGAATTATACAATTAAAAATTCACAAAATGCAATATATTATGTAACACCCTAATAAAATATATGATAAAAAAATCAGTAGACTTAAAACTCTCAACACAAAATAACACATATGCAAACTACAGGTCGTATTTCAGACAATAGAGAACTTTCATAGTAAACATGAAATGTTTTAGACCTCGGGAATGAAACTGTTATATCGAAGACATTATTATGACTTGTTCTCGTCGTTTGAACATGCATTTACAGCAAGCATTCATTATAATTCATTACAATACAGAATATGTAAAACATTTATTAATAACACCTACATCTTATATAGAATTCTACATACGTACACGCAGAGGAAAGACCTTTATCAATTTTGGAAACTTTATTAATAGCAAAATACCAACCCAAAATCAACACATCCATATAGCACGAGTGAAAGAGACTGTGGCAATTAACAAAAATTAGCCGGTAAATAACGATATTTCCGACAGTAACGATTTTCAGCGGTTACAATAGCATTATTATGATGCTGTTCCGTTGCTGTCTACTACAAAACTTCGTCACAGTGCGTCACTATAATTGTTTCATTCCATTCTGAAACTGTAGATGAGAAATTGTGAAAAGCTAATGTCCATAGGGAGGTTATTGTTACAAAGTAAACGTACCTAAGTTCTTAATAGGAAATATAGAATATCGTTAATTATAAAAATTAAACTCGGACTTAGTTGTGTTTTCTATGGATTATGCTTCAAAGAAAAGCTATTATATACATACATGCATACACACATGCATGCATATGTACATATGCATATATACATATATATTTGTGTGTGTATGTATATATATGTATGTATGTATATATATATATATATATATATATATATATATATATATATATATATATATATATATATATATATATATATCTGTAAATGTAATAAGTGACAATTATTGGGTAGCCATGATAAAACTCCGAGTTTCGGATGCCGAGGTGGAAATCCACGCCGCCATCTCTTCAGTTATCTGGCCATCGGGAAAATGCTATGAAAAATGACCCATAGCATTTTTCCGATGGCCGGATAACTGAAGAAATGGTGGCGTGGATCGTGGATTTCCACCTCGGCATCCGAAACTCGGAGTTTTATCATGGCTACTGAATAATTGTCGCATATTACATTTACAGATAAATTCCTCTATTTACATAATATCGAGGTCTCTTTCTTTCTTTTGTTGTCTTACCCGTTTTTATCAATATATATAAATATATGTATGTATATATATATATATATATATGTACATGTGCGTGTGTGAATCTGTGACTATAAATATCCCCCCCCCACACACACATACAAACAAAGCTGTTTCTGAGTAACCGTCTGTCATTCACGTAATCGATATGTCTGTTTGATGGTCTTTTCTATCCATCTTCACGTTTACAAAGATATTTTCCTCTATTTTATAGCTACTACCTCACTAACAATCTGCTTCTGTTTCGTAATTATCTCTCTGCCTCTCTGCTTGTGATGTTCTAATCTTTATCTTTGTCACCTTTATTTCCTTGGGTTGTATTTTCAAGCATCTTTTCACTCAAGCTACCTCTTCAAACAACCGTTAATACAAACTAATTATTCTCTGTATAAATATTTTCCAGTAGAAATATCCAATAGCCAATGTATTCATGTTAACTATTTTGTCGTTTCCTTAAATTGTCTTTGACTGACTTTCAACTTAAAATTTATACTAGATACCGGAAGAGCAACACGTCGTGATCTCGACTTGAGTTCTATGTTTTATATATACTTATTGTAATGTCTTAGAATTGCTTTGTAAAAGCAAACGACGAAAATGAATTATAATTTTGTGTGCGATACAAGAATTTGATTCCCAAAGCTTAAAACATTTCATGTTTACTATAAAAGTTGTATATCACCTGAAGTACGACCTATAGGCGACATAAATTCCTTTCAATCATGCCATCAATACTTATAGAAAATGTCGGTCACTCACTTATCAGATATCGATCCCTCACTTTACCTTGTTTAAATTCAACGGCAATCTTCATGACATAAGGCTTAAACAAGCTGGGTTGAGAGGCACCATTGAACAATAACAAACCCACCGCCACTACCACCAACAATAACAACATCGATAGCAACTGCAGCAGTAGTAGCCACAAAAATAATAATAAGAAAACACGTGATATGCAATCGTTCGACTAGCAAGTCATAGCAACCAAATCTTCCTTCAATTACCCACCCGTTAGGTCAGCGCTGAATTAAACGTTAAGCAAAATTAGGCGCTTCGAGAGAAGTGGTAGGGGCACTACAGAAATAATAAATGGCTTACGGCTCTCTCTCTCTCTCTCTCTCACACACACACACTCACACACACAAAATCAATTTAAGCTTGCTAAAAGAATTCCGGGATACCTTATATCTACTAAGTATAGAAGCAGATGAGTTACGAAAGATTAATTTTGAGGATCTGATTAAAGATTTTTCATATATAAATAAAATGGAAATATATAAAACAAACCATTATTTTCCATGTTACTGTTTTAGTTTCATTTTGAAAAATAACAATGTATTTAATGGTTTATTTTTGTTTATATTTTGATATATATATATCGGATGGTTTGGAGGCGCGTGGCTTAGTGGTTAGGGTGTCAGGATCATGATCGTAAGATTGTGGTTTCGATTCGTGGACCGGGCAACGCGTTGTGTTCTTGAGCAAAACACTTCATTTCATGTTGCTCCAGTCCACTCAGCTGGCAAAAATGAGTAACGCTGCGATGGACTGGCGTCCCGTCCAGCTGGGGTACACATACGCCATTGAAACCGGGAAACCGGGCCCATGAGCCTAGCTAGGCTTTAAAAGGGTACATTTATTTTATTATATTGGATGGTGGTACATGGAGCCTCTATGGTTCTTAATCCAGCTTTGCGTTAGGTAATTAATAATCGGAATATATGTTTGATGCGCTTGTTGTTTGTGAATCTTTATACCTTGTAGTCTGTTCTAAGTTTTCCTTCATTCATGTTGGATAGAACTTGTTGAAGGTTTCTTGGTTTACATTGCTTTAGTTGTTTGTAGTATAACTTACGTTGATATTGCATGATTGTCCTTCATTGGGATTCTAATTACGGCTAAGGTATCACTTAGCGAATGGTTTCTAGTTTAGGGAGGTTTTAATGTATATAAACAAATACATTGGGCAATGTTTGTTTCTGTTGTCATGTACGACTGTTGCATTATTTTATGTTAGCTATGATCAGTCAGGGCGTCCTTGGAAAGAAACAATAACAAACTGTAGCACCAACAACAGCGCACCTAAGGTCTACGAGGCTCCAGCGGGGGCGGGGTGAACCCAGCTGTACTCTTTCATCACAACTTTCTCTCACTCTTTCTTCCTACTTCTGCCACAAATCAGAGGAGCCATAGTGTAACCCACTATGGTGTGGTAAAACTTTCAGACCCTAGTCTACATTGCGAATCCTCTGTACCCCAGGATGGTTCAGCTTTCCACCCGTTAAAAGCCACCGTTTACGGAATGCGGATAACAACGTAGCTTTCGCGACCGTACAACCGCCAGTCTATCGCGTGTGGTGGGTGGACCCTCAAGTTGCCACATGTATTCTTAGTAGCTTAGAGTAGGCTCGAATTAGAGATTATTCTTTGTGGCTAATAGAGTGAATCCTGATTGGAAGAAGAGGAAGAAGAGGACAACAACAGCAACGATAAAATCAAGCACACATACGCGCGCGCGCATGCACACAGAAAACAAGTGATCTAAAATAGTTTGTAAAATGCGATTATGACTGAATGAATTCCAAGCAGTCTTGAAATAAGAATAACGAGGTGTGGTACCAGATGGTGCCAGGCGTCTGCGTTATAAAGTACCTTGTTCGATAGCTCAACAATATATAATTTTTATGCAAACTCAACTATTTTCTCCATTCTATACCATGTCCGGCTCTGTTCGCATTTCGTTTACATTTATGTAAATTCAAGCCCCACCCACAGATGCTTACGTCATCTCCAACTCGCTTTATTTACATAGTATCAATTACATCGAATAGACCATAAGGTAGAAAAATTTCAGAATGAAATGAAATGTCTATGGTTCTTACAACCCATGACTGAAGTGGAGTTATTTTTTGGTATTACTGTTATTGTTGATTAGCATAAATAAACCCTGATTGACCAAACCTATGGTCAAAAATACTCCAGCCAGCCGTGGTCATGTGTCGTTTATTTATTTACTTATTTATTTACTTATTTATTTGTGGAATATTTATTCTCTCACATGTACTTTATTTAAGTCAGATGAGTGGGGTCTGAGGGACATTTTGCTGCTAGTTCTAGGTGGTCAAACGACTTATAATATAGAGGTTATCGTTTTATACTTCATGACGTTCAGGAATCCAAGTGAAAATATTTTGTATGGAAAGTTTTAAAATACTTGTACACCGCACGTGGAGCATTTAAACCAAAATGGGGTGGAACTATAGAAAACTACTACAACTGCTTCGTTCTATTAATCATATTTGTGTGAAACAAAACTCTGAATAACTCTGAATTACATTGAATTAATTTGGACTGGTATAGCTTATCTAAAGCCATAAATTAAGATTTTTAAAGTCAGCAGCGCAGCTAGATAATCCGGGTGATTCTACCCGTACGCTGTGGCTCCCTGTTTGACAACAGTTGGCGCAGAGTCTTTTTGGTTGGTTTAGGATTAAGTGAATTAAATTATAAACGTAAAATTCTCCCATTACACAAGGTTCTTTTAAAGGATTGATCGGGGCTTCGGTTTTACAGTGTTAAACAGCTGGCAAATAAACTTACCATTAGACATGACATTAGTATTTCGCAAATGATATTGCTAAAAGACTGGGCACGCATTCCTACTATTTCACTAGACTTAGTTGCGATCAATTGAATGTGAAGTCACACCCCAGTTTCGTACTTTGCTAAGTTCTCAATCGGGAATCGAAACTGAGTCACAAAACCATCATACGATGCGCTCTTCTTGTACTCTACGATATTTTTCCTCTTTGCTTGCATTTAATGCCTGTGTAGTACAGGTACATTTAATACCTGTGTATCCACCTATAAACATCTTGGTAGTGAAATGTGCTTCGCATGTCGACTATTGCGGAAATTAAAAGTTTAGTAAGGCAATAGTTTTGCGATAAAAGTCGCGACAGAAATAGGTCTATCAGCGCTATAAGAAAAACTCGAAAGGTGGAGGTGGGCGTCTTAGAATAGAAGCAGATTCCTGGGAAGCCAATTCTGTGACATAGTTTCGACTCCAGTTGAAGCAATTTCTTATCACTCAAATTACCAATGCTCATGGGAATGGCTTATACGTCACAATATCCCATATTCGCATTATTACTTTCGTGTCTAGTTAACAAGACACTCCTTACACACCGCGATGGGAAGAGTTGTAGAAAATATCTTAAGTACGGCATTACAGAAAAAGCTTGCCTATTCAGGATGACTGCATCAGCAAACCCGGCTAGGTCAATTCAGTTCAAAAGAAAGCTCAGAGAATCATTGCAGGTTGTCGCCGTTTTTGCTTCGCTGACGTTCAGTCAACTTATTTGAGGAATGAACACTACATGATCTATTTTAGCCCCATTTAATAATTCTAATATATTTTTGCATAATTATCAATGTTGCCCGGATCAGGCAAGCCTGAGACCAAATGAATTCTAGCCGTAACCGTTCTAACTTTTATCAGGCATAGTGTAGACATTCCCTCACTGTTCCGTAAAGACGCAGTGCGACCTCTTTATCGAAGTAATTTTCTGTCCTTAGACAGACGACAGGCCACTTGTACACCGTCACTTAATCATCCTAGACTACACGCAATCATAATACCATCGAAAGTTCATGTTTAAGTTCCATCACCAGTTGTAGCTAATTGAGGAATTACTTATCTTGTAGTAAAATCTAAACGATTAAAATATTTGGTCAGAGTCTAAATTCCTGCACACATACACTAAAGTATCTATTGGCTCGCTATAAACTATTCTAATATATAATACAACTTTTGTCTTCTGTTTGATAAAAACACTATAAGTTGTTGCAGTTATTTGCTAGCTTTCTTAAACTTCTTCCTAAAGAGCTTCCAATTTCCGGTTACTCCACACATCACCAATGTAACACATTCCATTGCTTCGTACCGTATTTGTTTTCAGAACAGAACGTTTTTAACATTTAGCTTTACTTTGGTTTAATTTATTTTGTTTTCATTCGTTCAGTTTTACTTCATTTAATTAATTTAGCTTTGTGTTGCCACTTCTATTATATCATGTGCAGTGCCTTTCATCGTTAGCTATTCAACAGTCATTGATATCTATCACCATTACAAAAAATATATATATTTATCGCCATGATAGATCGGTAGCCACTACACACATTTTTTTCTCTCCTTGTTTCTCTCCTTGTTTTATTCTGTGTCCCTTTCTGTAGAAGAGCGTAGACTCGAAACATAAAAGACTTTTTCAATTCCTGAGCATTATACTAATACATCTGTTTGTTTTGTACACCACCTGTCTTGTCTTTTTTTTTTTCGTGAACTCTCCATATATGTATTTATCTCTCCTCCACTTTAATCAATGCTCCGTTGCTTTAAAGTATCTTATAATAACCTTTCATTTCTTCTCTTGCAACACTGTTTGGTTCACCTTTCGTCGGATCAGCAGCTTACATTAGAATGTACAATTGTTATTTGTTATGAAGGTGCGTGGCTTGGTGGTCAGGGTATTCGCCGCATGATCGTAAGGTCATGAGTTCGTTTCCCAGCAGCGCGTTGTGTCCTTAACCAAGATACGTTTTTCAACGTTGCCTTAGTCCATTCAGCTGACAAAAGGGAGTAGCACCTGTATTTCAAAGGGCCAACCTTGTCATTCTGTGTTACTCTGAATCTTCCTGAGAACCAGGTGAAGGGCACACGTATCTATAAAGTGCTCATTCACTTGCGCGTTAATTTCATGAGCAGGCTGTTGATCGGTCAACTGAAATCTTCGTCGTCGTAACTGACGGAGTACCGGTTAGTTATTTGTTCAGCGGGCATTTGTGCAAATTAATGTATAGTTATATGTGGAAAAGTGTGTATATGAATAAATTGAAAACAAACCAGTTATGTGTGCGAGCAGTATTACGCATTGCTTATAAATATTCATGAATATAGACTGTATTAATATATTTTCCGTCTACCAAATCCACTCACAGGTCTTTGGTAGGCCCGAGGCTATAATAGAAGACACTTGCCCAAGGTGCCACGCAGTGGGACTCAACCCGGAACCATATGGTTGGTAAGCAAGCTACTTATCACACCAGGCACAAGGCCCGAAAATTTTTCTACTCCAGGCACAAGGCCCGAAAATCCGAGGGGGGGGGGTCAGTCGATTAGATCGACTTCAGTACGCAACTGCTACTTAATATATCGACCCCGAAAGGATGAAAGGCAAAGTCGACCTCGGCGGAATTTGGACTCAGAACGTAGCTGCAGACGAAATACCGCTAAGCATTTAGCCCGGTGTGCTAACGTTTCTGCCAGCTCGCCGCCTTTTGACAGTATGAATATAAGTACAGACATGCACACATGAACGTTTACATATTCATTCACGCAAGCACGTGTATTTTGAGTAGATATTCAGTGTTACTATTTGTGTATATTAATATTGGCGCGGTTGTCTAAGTCACGCCCACAATTCAACGTGCATGCATGTGTAAAATACCCGTTTGTGCATGCTCATTTAGGCGTGAAAAAGTATGCACAGAAGATGCTGAAATATGAGAATATTTATTTCTTATTCATATGTTTGTGTAGGTATGTAAACATGTGCACGTCTGCTTGACTAAATGCACACAACCATTGTATTATAACTGAGTCGAGAATTAAAAAAAATGAATACTCTTTCACTCTTTTACTTGTTTCAGTCATTTGACTGCGGTCATGCTGGAGCACCGTCTTTAGTCGAGTAATTCGACCCCCAGGACATATTCTTTGAAAGCCTCGTACTTATTCTATCGGTCTCTTTTGCCGAACCGCTATGTTAC
>NC_043005.1:74197485-74209985 GCF_006345805.1 Octopus sinensis
CTTGTTTGTCCCCTCTGTGTTTAGCCCCTTATGGGTAGTAAAGAAAGAGATATTGAGTAACCCCTCCTCCAAGTCTTCAGGTATTGAGTCTATAGTAGGAAAGGTATTACGCGAGTTCAGTTATTCTTTGGGTTTGTATGAACAAAAGAACTTAGATGGCGGCATATAGAGTGAAATAGGTCTGATATTTTGTAAGTACTATGACAATTCTTGACGTCACCGAAGTATAGACTGACTTGAGCACACCGGATGATAGAAAGAATTTCAAGGACTATAGACTTCTTTCGTTAATTATTCAGTCATCAGATAATTGAAGTTGCAGCAACTGTAACAGCAATAACAATAACAACAAAGAGGGACTAATTTGATGATGTCCTAGATAGACTGTGCCTGAAAAATAAATGACACGGTAGTTAAAGTTGGAATGTCTTTCATCGTAGGTTTTCTCTCCGAGAAAAAGGCATATATTGTTTGTCATGGGACTAAACTATGTTTGTCGAATATTTTCTTTTGCAAAATTGCATTGTCGAATATACTCCGCAAATGCCATCTGGCTGAAAGAGTTTATATTTCCTTGTGTTGGGTTACATTAAACTATTTACTAACGAATGACAGCGTAAGACAAGCATTCTCTAAAGTGCAATAGACGATAAGTAGCTTGTTGGCTGTTTAGTAACTGAATGAAATGACAGGGAAGGGTTAAAATCAGTCGATATTTGGATACAGGTATTGAAAGATGCGCTAGTAGTGACTTACCATATGTCGTTCTCTGCAATTTAAACAGTATTTGTTTCTCCTTTCTCGGTCTCTCCTTCTCAATCTCTCGCATTGACTCTATCAACAAAATTCTGTCAAAGCATTGACAGTATCAAGAATTCCACCACCACCACCACCATCAACCCCGCCTCCATAAAAGACAACAAAAACAGACAAACATGTAGTATGCACTTAAGGAAGAAGCATATACAAGCTACACATGACAAGAAAATAAAATGAGAATACAGACACAAAATATGTCTTTCGTGTAGGAAATGTTTTAACCAAGCCCGCCCCTATGCTAAATGAAAGAGTCTTAGTGTTGAAAGCTCAAACTCACGTACTATGCTACCATTTTTCAGCAGTTGTTTTGTTGTCTGATGACTACATTGCTAAGCAGGGTTTTACATATCAAAGCCAGACGATAAATATGGAACGATGTTAACTCTTTATTTCATACTAGCAGCTAAGCCCGGTGTTCATTTTCGGTTAGGCATAATCTATAAGAGCGTTTCTTAACCATATCATTTCGGGCCCCCTGTTTCGATTGGAGCCTCCAGCTGTATGAAAATTTCCTGATCCCACCCCGTCAGAAAACAGCTTCTAAGCAACTGATTGTTTTAATGGCGGAAGAAAGAGGGGAATTCCATTAGAAAAAAAGATTTAATCGATTTTCTCGGTAAGTATGGGGGTTAAGGAAAAACTACAACCCGCATTCCAATCTATGCACCCATCTCCACATGTGTGCCATTTTTCACGTGAATCCACCCAGCCGTTTGGCTGTGAACCTCAAGACAAGAAAGAATACAACGATCGCCCATGTCCAATTTATCTTATAGACAACAGACAAATCTTCATATCTCACTCTACTGTCTGGAAAATAAAAGAAGACGTATTGGATAATATACTCCCGATGACTCTCTTTTAAAAACAGGGTAATAAAGACGGACTGATCACATGACTGTTCGACCGGCTAAATAGCAATAATAGCAGCAACAATTGTAATTCATCACCGTCGGTCGGTCAACTAGATATGGTAACTAAATACTCTTCAAATCACATCACAAGTCTTAAAAATGAAAGGGTTCATTAAACAATCTCTCTCTATATAAAGCTGTTGTCTGTGAGTGTGTGTGTGTGTGGCAGGTTTGGTAGCCTTCAACTAACACTATCTCCTACGAGACCCTGCGGCGCAAGTTGACCAAAATTGAGAGTATGATAGAAGAAGAATGGCTCTTCCTTTCGTAGAAGTAAAAATTAAAATCGGACCATGTTAACACCAAAAATTATTCACATCAAAAAGGTACTTTTTTTTCTATGAAAATCGCTACCTTTTACGATTTTTTGACTGTTGTGTCGCCATTTTTCGATGTATTTCAACCAGAAAAATGTTCACTTAAAGAGAATAACAAGCTACATAATGCAAACATTTTACTTTTCAAAAATTCCAATTCTATAGGGTCGAAAAGAAAACAAGCCCGAGCAACGCTGGGCTGTACTGCTAGTATTGAATATACGTATGTATGTCGGTGCGTATGCATATATGATTATGCATGTGCATATGCGGGTATACTAATGTAGATATACAAACTAGATTTAAAATGTGTGAACGTATGTCTAATATATACTCATTTAAAAGCATAAGCTAATGTATATGTCTTTAAGTATATGTATGTTCTAAGGTCGAACGAACGGTGACAGTCTAAATCTCCTTACCACAAAGTCTAACGTTTTACCTAAACAACCTTCCTGAGTAAGTTTTATACAGCCATGCTTGCTCTCTACTAACTTTTTTGCAGTGGGTCAGGTCTATAAACTAATTAAGGTAACAACTTGAAAAATAAGAATGCTTTGATCTTGTTGCTCTTAGAATATCCGATTACTTATTCAATTTCTCTTTGAATTCGATTGTTCTTTTTTAATGTATCACTTGTTCATCATTGTAGCTCATGAATGGGTCATGTTCCGGTTTTACGTTGCCTGTCTATGTGTTTGAAATCGACCTGATGATGGTGGGTTTTTACTTTGATATAATCTAAGAATGCATCAATAAAATGCTACCGAAACAGCTGTAGTGAATTTTAAGCCCCACATATGTACTTCTGTTATACATACACTACACATGGAACCAATCCTGTGTCGGACCTACGCTTTATATTGGAATTTATTGGATCTAGTACTTATGTGTATATGTATGTGTGTGCGTTTGTATGTATGTATGTATGTATATATATACATATATATACACACAGACATATAGATACATATATATACATATATATACTATATTTACTATATATATATATACATATATATATATACATACATACTTACATATATATATATATTTATACATATGTGTGTATATATATATATGTATGTATATACATACTTGCAGTACACTACCAGCTACCAACTAATAACAACTTGTTTTACCTTACAGTAGGCTGAGTACTAAGTACTCAGCCAGTCCTGACATCCTACTTGTTGATATGCCTACATTCTAATGCATCCTGTAACTAATATGTCTCTGCCTGTCTGTCTGTCTGTCTGTCTGTCTCTCTCTCTCTGTCTCTCTCTCTCTCTCTCTCTATATATATATATATATATATATATATATGTGTGTGTGTGTGTATGTGTATATATGTATATATATATATATATACGTACGCATGTATGTATGCATGAGTGATTATATAATGAATGATGTTTTAAAAGACGAAAGTAATGGATATACTAGTACACTATCTGTTCAGATTTATTATTAAGCGTTTGATGGAGAAAGATAAACCGTATCATATGATTGCATATATAAGAATATCTTCTTGCTGAAGAATTTCATGTATGTAAGTATTTATGTATGCTTATATGCCTGCGTCTATGTATGTATATATCTATGTACGTGTATATGAACGTTTGTACGTATGTATAGATATATGCATATGTCAACGTATGTGTCTATGTGTGTCCGTATATAAAGAAAGCACTATTCGTGTTTTACCAAAGTCTTCATATCTGGGAGTTTTCTTTTCTGAATCAGCTTTACCTCTTCAATAAGACAGAAAAGTAGTTTCTGGTCTACTATGCTAATAACAACACATTCTTTAAGGCATCATCTTTCTCATCACAGCGATGGCGATAACGATGATGATGACGATGACGATAATGGTGGTGGTAGTTGTGATGATGATGATGATGATGATGATGATGATGATGATAACGATAATGGTGATAACTGATAATGATCACAGTGATGACGAAGACTATAACGATTATGATGATGATGATGATGATGATAAAGATGATAGCGTTGATGATAATAATGAAGATGATGAGGACGATGACTGCAGCGATCACTACCACAATCATCATAACCACCATCAACACGAACAGCACCACCGTCATCAGCACCACTGTCATCAGCACCACCATAAAGCAACAGCGGCAGCTGCAGCAGCAGCAGTCGTAGCAGCAGCAGCAGTCGTAGCAGCAGTCGTAATACCAGCGTTAAGAACAGCAGCAGCTACGGCAGCTGCAAGAAGCAACAGCAGTTGTACCACCAGCAGCAACAGCAACAACAGCAACGCCAACAATGTCGGCAACGATGATAGGCAAACACTCCATCAAAGTTCTTTTATTTCCGTTCCGTGAAATCCGATCGATTCGAGTAGGAGTAAATAGTATGACATCAAAGCCGGCTGATAAATATGACCTTTGTCAAAAAGACTGTTTACTTTCGCAGCAGCATCTATGTGCTTAACTATCTCTGCAATCGTTGCCATTCCATTCTTCAAGCTTAAGCGAAAGGAAAACTTTCACACCTTCTACATGCAGATGCCTTATTTTCAAAATATCCAAATAACTTTCTCAGCCAAAAATTGCACCGAGATACTTTGAATAGACACCGCTCATTAATATCGACATATGTTTTTCGGTTGCTCTTTCAACTAGTGCTTTTGTGTGTGTGTGTGTGTGTATGCAGCAGAAATTTATAAATAACAAGACCGTTTCGGTTTTTTTTTTTCTGATGGCACGTACCAAATTTTTTTGAATTGAATCTGTTCCTTCCATACTTTGATCAAAACCTTGTACATAGAAAGATTCAGTTGACTTGAGATAGTTTCTTTTTTGCTTCTTTAAATCTTTGCCTGTCCTATATATCACATGTGACACATAGCACATATTTTCCTGGCATCCGTGCATCATATATGATACAGATTCCCAGTATTTTTTCAAATACTAGAGTAACTTGGGACTTATGAAAGAAAAGCTTTATACTACCCAGAACATAAGAACCAAGGGCTAAATAAAGGTTTGAAAACAAATATGGACATTTAGGATAAATTTATAAAAATGCGTTGGACAGGTTAAGCGTTTAAGTAGAAGCGGCATAAAATAGTTTAATACCCATCTATTATATAAAATCTGCTCTGTCTGTCTGTGTGTCTTCTAGGATCTCGGGCATCTTCCATCCGATTGCGCTCAAATTTGATATGTAGATACCGACGGTATCAGGGCGTGTATAAGTCTTGAAAAAATTACAAAAATCAATTCCAGGTGAGAATGCAATCGATAAAGCCGTGCTATCGTACATTTGTACGCGCAAGTACATCAGCTGTTGCGATCGATACTACGCGTACGCGAGAAAAATGCACGGTGTCTCAAATTTAGGTGAAATCCGTGTTTCTCAAAGGGGCGGCCTATGGGATGGTCGGACAAGTTGTTTTGAGAAAATTTGGTTTAAATGTTTGACAACTCAGCACCGTCCATTGGACGGGGGGCGTTTTGCTCGTAACTCATATAAGTTTTTAGTTCTTAAGTTGTAATCGTTGAGTTCCGTGACAAACCAGATCGAGCAAACGTTTTAGGAAAGGCGTTCAAACTCTGACATTATGCAACATGTTTCTCTTTTATGACATTACTAGCAGTATCGCCCGGAGTTGCTCGGGTTTGTTTCGACCCTTTAGAATTGGAATTTTTGAAAAGTAAAAATTTTGCATTATGTAGCTTGTTATTCTCTTTAAGTGAATATTTTTCTGGTTGAAATGCACCAAAAAATGACGACACAGCAGTCAATAAATCGTAAAAAATGGAGATTTTCATAGAAAAATAGCACCTTTTTGATGTAAATATTTTTTGGTGTTAACATGGTCCGATTTGAGTTTTTTCTTCTACGGAAGGAAAAGCCAGCCTTCTTCTATCATACTCTCAATTTTGGTCGACTTGCACCGCAGGGTCTCGGAGGAGATAGTGTTAGTTGAAGGCTACCAAACCTGCCATACACAGACAACTTCAGCTTGATATATATAGAGAGATAACGCGATCTGAGGGGAATTAACTTGCTACTTCTTGACTATCAAGAAACTATGTGAAAGTATTGTCCTTAGATATTTGAGACTGGAAAAAATTCCTTGGAGTAATGGCGTGTCGAACTAATTAATTTTCTTAATTAATTATGTGTATCACAGTTCATTTTGCCTAAATTTACATTGTAATTTATCACAGCTGATGTCAAAACTAATTACCAACAATAAACTAGGATCAATAGAATGGACTGGATTTCTATTCCACAAAATGTGGCAACGTGCATAAAGTAAAATAAAAATAAATAAATAAAATCAGCCGAGCGCAGCGGTGCCTAAGTCGACAGCGTATGAATAACGAAGTCATTGGGACTCTAAGTGCTAGTGGTCGTGCAAATAGGCCACACGAAGTTGACTTGCTCTAGAGGTACCATGTGTCGGATTAGAGGCAGAGAGAGAAGAGGCGTAAGAGAGAAAGAGAGGGCGTGTTTGTACTTGTGCTTGCCTTCGAGTGCACGTTTCCGTGTGAAATACGATCAATTAAGTTTAGAAGCAATCATCAAAAATGAGTGGGGGAAAAGATATGGAAGGAGAATTGATCAAAGTGAAACGAAATTACAAAAGTCACCTTGGAAAATATATTTGTGATAAAAGAAACAATGAATGTGTGTGTTCATATCATGTAGATCATAGTAGCCATTCCGTAACGTCTGATATAATTTTGTATCAGTTGTTTTGAATGGTGCGGAATCTTATTACAAACATCCACTTCGAAAATACACGTTTTAGAGTTGCTCGCACGGACGCACGCACACACACACACACACACACACACACACACACACACGCATACACACTTATGTTCAGAGGCTTCTTCTCTCGTAAACACACATATACATACCACCAGAGACTTACACACACGTAAATACACTGACATACACATATGATAAAATAGCACACATCCGTGCGTGTGTGAGTGCTTGCGCGCGTCCGCGTGATTGGGCGTTATCTGTATTCTATAAAATTACTGTCACAGTATGTGTCTAAGTGTTATGCTATTAATAATCTTAACTATCGAAAAAACTTAATTTTTTTAACATAATGAAAGACATAATACAGTTCTATATTTAAGAGATGAGGCATTATGTACATTATGCAGCTGTGGTAGGTTATACAGAGGCGAAACATGCCGCCCTCTCAAAATAAGGGTAGAGGAACATCGCAAAGCTGTGACAGGTGGAGATATTCATAAATCAGGTATAGCTGATCATGTATGGAAAAATGGAGACCACCTCCCCCTGTGGGATGAAGTTAAAATAACAGACAGAGAACACCACTGGAAAATATGAAAACTAAAAGAAGCAGCACATATGCTAGGACACAACAATCTCCTAAGCAGACCGAGTGCAGATATGAACAGCATGTGGGAAACGGTATTAAGGAAGGATAGGAGAATATTAGATTTATAAGCCCTAAAATGCCATAATTGCCTACGGGCTTATGGCGTAGTCATTAAGGGCGCGGGCTCCTGACCCCAAGATTCTGAATTTGATTCCAGGCATTGACCTGAATAATGATAAGAATAATAATAACAACATCTAAAAATAACTTAGAAATGAGAACCCAGGTTCGAAATTTCCCCAAGACACCTGATGAAGGCTGGAGGGTATATCAGCCGAAATATTGTGTTAACAACAAACAAGATAAGGACAAATACCCGTCAATTGTAAATAATGTATAAAGAAACTACAATTTTATCCAACAAAAGAAATGCAAAATTTCCATAGGTCTTCGCGTGTACGCAAACTCACAAACACGAACAGTTATACAAACTTGGACACACACACAACAGTTATACAAACCTACACACACATACATATAAACATATCCTTTCTACCATTGTCACAAGGACTGAAATTTTGCGGGAGGGGCTAGTCGATATGATCAACTCCAGTGCACAACTGGTACTGAATTTATCGACCCTGAAAGGATGAATTTCGGTAGAATTTGAACTCAGAACTGAGCAACGGGCGAAATACTGCTAAACATTTCGTCCAGCGTGCTAACTATTCTGCCAGCTCGCCGCCTTTTTACATACAAACACACACATACGTGTAATGCTCATGATTTTGTGTTTAAGCAGAATCAATTAAAATTATCTTAATAATTGCCTAGTACGTATTTTATTAATCCCGGAAGATTTTAAAGGCAAAGATTATCCCAATGTAAACTCACAGTATAAAGTGACTTAGTTAATTACTCGCCATCATTTTATCTGGCGCTCTGTCGATTCGGCCATATCTCGTCTCACGTAAGTTTTTCTGAATATATTTTCCATCAACACCAGTTGTACTGGTTATTTTCACAGTGAGGGATCATAGGACTTGACAATTCATGTTGTCTTCTATTTCGTCCCTCTGATTTCATTTCCCATCAGTTTATAGTTTCATATTTCTAAAGTCACTTAAATACGTACCGATCATATACTGGAGTGTGAATTAATCGACCGTCTCTTTTTGAAGTCGGCGAAATGGTTGAAGCAAGACCGTCGGATTTAGAGCCTCAGAAAAATTTTCCTCATCCCTTCTTTATCTTGATCTGTCTTTCATGCGTCTGTGATCGATGAGAGATTACGCAATTTTTTAAAATTATCTCCCCTTTTCGTTAATTGTCGCCAATAATTGGGTATTTGTTTTCTCTATATCCAACTAAAACAAAGTTTTCAGTTATGAAATCACTTTCTTGTTTTCTTTTTTATTATTGTATATGACAATAAGTATGTTGCAGCTTTGCTTCTTCATCAAAATTTATATCATTGACTTATTTAAGCTATTTCCTTTGGTTTACTTTATCTTTTTCATTGTGCAAATTTTACTGTGAGAAAAGAAAAAAAATTCTTCGTGACTCATTTGCTACAGGCAAAATCTTTGACGTCTGATCAACAAGTTTGGCCACACTGTATCATCTTGATGAGGACTAACAGATGGAAACATGTATGGAATTGTCTTTTGTTGGCAAACAAAGATAAGACTTGCGTTAAGATAAATATGTGAATTAACTTTGAAAGATTCCTCAATAATTTTTTAAAACATCCTTATATGTTTTTTTTTTGTGTGGTTTGAGTCGCCAAGGAATTTTGTTTACTTCCGCCAGCTAACGAAGTTTCAATTTAGACATTTCTTTTCATATGACTATCAATGCATTCTCCTCTTCAATTTATTCATCAATATTGAAGCCACTAGCTTATTTGAGTAATTTCCCTTAGCTTATTGTACTTCTATAAGCTATGTTCTTAAGTTTCTTTAATCGCCTTTTATTTTCCTTTTAGATATACTTCACCAACTGCCAAAGTGATAATTTCCATATATTTCTTTCTCTTATTAGATTATATCTATTGACTGACTGCTTGATTGATTGACTGATCAATCGATTATCTGATTGTTTGTTGTCATATCTATTTAATGAAACACTGATTGAATAGAGATTTGATCAAAGGTATACCAGCAGAAACCTTCCTGTCTTATAATCAAATTTTGTGTATTTAAACCGAAATCCAATTTCTTTTAAGAGTCTTCTGTTCAGTGTGATTCCAGGATATTTAATATCTGATGATTTTCCTAACAGAGGTGAAACTATTAAGAACAACCCTGATATTTTTTCTACTCTGAGAAATGTATAAATATTTTAAAATCTTTCAACGGGTTGTGTAATCTAAACATTTCAGGTATACCTTTATTAAGTTTCAGTGTATACATATAAATAACACACACGCTCACATACACGCAACCAACCAATACACACACACACACACACGTATGTATATCAGTATGTATATACAGAACATATGAATGCGTGTATATATATATATAGAATATATGTTGACGCAGACGTAGCTGTGTGGTAAGAAACTTGCTTCCCAACCACAGGGTTCCAGGTTCAATTCCATTGCGTGACGCCTTGGACAACTGTCTTCTACTATAGCCTCGGCCTGACCAAAGCCTTGCGAGAGGATTTGGTAGACGGAAACTGAGAGAAGCCTGTCGTATATGTATATATATATATATATATATATTGTTATATTTCGGAATGGTCATTTAAACGTATATATATATATATATATATATATATATATATATATATATATATATATATATATGTTTGTGTGTCTGTGTTTGTCACCCCACCATTACTTGACAACCGATGTTAGTGTATTTACGTCCCCGAAACGGCAAAATAGTCCGATACAATAAATACTAGGCTTGCAAAGAATAAATCCTGGTGTCAATTTGTTCGACTAAAAGCGGTGCCGCAGCATGGCTGCAATCAAACGACTGAAACAAATAAAAGAATAAAAGGGATCTTTTCCTTTTGAACGGCATACGTCAACTCTAACTAAACCTAACCCTAAAATAGATTGAAATGCAATAGATCGATACTAGGGCCATAATCATGGGTGACAATTTCATACGACACCGCTACGGAAAATGGGATTTTTTTCTAGCGGTGTCGTATGAAATTGTCACCCATAATTATGGCCCTAGTATCGATCTATTGCATTTCAATCTATTTTAGGGTTAGGTTTAGTTAGAGTTAGGGTTAGGGTTAGGGGTGGGGGAAGGGTATCTTTTTTTCTTCGCAGATGTAAATAAACCCAATCTGTTTCTGAGGGACATATTTATACAGCACGGTATGTTTTGACTCCAAATGGACGTATTTGATTGGTTAAAATTGCCGAAAAGCTCGATTTTAAAGTGGAAATATGTTACAACATATAGAATTTTCTCAATAAAGCTAAGAAAAAAATGATGTTTTATAAACATATTCTACCAGTATACGAAGTTTAAAAGTGTTTAGTTAGCTAGAAATTGTGTTGAAAACGGCCGTTCAAAAGGAAAAGATCCAATAAAAGAATGTATATATATATATATATATATATACATATTTATATATATACTCAAAAATATGTTATAATGTGTGTGTGTGGGCGTATACGCACGCACACACAAACACGTACGCACAAAATTCAACTGCACAACGAAAGAAAAAAAAAGCGGCATATGTGCAACGAAGCATAAAATGAGTAGTTGAAATAAGCTACCAACAGCCTTCGTCGCATCTCACAGCACTAAATATTTAATCCTTATTTATTTATTTTAAAAATTCTATATAGTTGAGTTATTGATAACTTGGCTTTTGATATTTAGTAAGGAATATACATATTTTGTATCACACTTCATAGCTAATGCGATATTAATGAGTTGCCCTCGTTTTGTAGTGTTTTCATTTTACTTTTATTCATAAACTAATGAAAGACTAATAGTCCGCGCTCGTATTTCCTCCACATCTCGGCATTAAATGTTTTATCTTAACGTTTGTAAAAGAAAAGCGTTGGGCATATTAGCCAGAAACAGATAGATCTAAATAACTCTAAAACTACCATGCAATATTGGTAGTAGTAGCAGTAGTAGTAGTAGTAGTAGTAGTAGTAGTAGTAGTAGTAGTAGTAGTAGTAGTAGTAGCTCGCAGAATCCTTACCGCGCCAAGCAATATTCTTAGCGGCATTTCTTCCGGCCTCTTTACGTTCTGGGTTCAAATTCCGCCGAGGTCGACTTTGCCTTTCATTTTTTTCAAGGACGATAAATTAAGAACCAGTTGTGTACTGGGGTCGATCTAATCGACTGGCCCAAAATTTCGGGCTTTCCTTGTGCCTAGAGTAGAAAGTAATAATAATAATAATAATAATAATAATAATAATAATAATAATAATAATAATAATAAATGCCCTGATGCAGTACCAGGCAGTGGCTCTCATGGCTCCTGATCCTAACTGATTGGAAGTGTTATCATGTACATTGTTTTGTCTTGGTATAAAAGATGGGCTACAGCAAATATTCTGCTCAATACCACAGATTTGCTTGTCAGTTGTTTGACCTTAACCAGTTGAGCATGTCCCTTAGTGGCTGACGATATGTGCATCTCTGATCACGAGCAGAAGTAGTGGGGGAGCATCATGGCCATGTGTTGAGGGGGATTCTTTGGGGTTTGAATAATTCACCTCTGGAAACATGGGTGGTTCTTTCAACATCCTTAAACAACCCTTATTCAGGGACCTTTTGAGCGGGATGGGCTACTCAACCTGAAGAAAATTCTAACTGCAAGGTCATGTGCTGTTTATCTTGATATGAGATCACCATGTCGCGCACATATGGTTGTGATGCATGTGCCTGGTGTACCTTTATCAGACGGGTAGTCATGATGGGTATATTGGGCTTCGTATATTTTACCCCAGTGTCACTTTGATGGCATGCACTGCTCTCTCACTCAATAATAATAATAATAATAATAATAATAATAATAATAATAATAATAATAATAATAATAATAATATTATTATTATTATTATTATTATTATTATTATTATTATTATTACTGTTATTATGG
>NC_043005.1:74214985-74229985 GCF_006345805.1 Octopus sinensis
TACATACATACATACATGCATGTATATATATATATATATATATATATATATATATATATATATATATATGTAAATATATATATATATATATAATATATATATATATATATATATATTATATATATATATATATATATATATATATATATATTATATATATGTATGTTTGTATATATATTACACACACATACACACACATGAATGTATGTATGTATATATATATATATATATATATATATACCTTCTAATTCTGTGAAATGCCATGATTTAATTAATTTAGTGGCGACATGATTATTAAGCAGTACTTATATCTAATATTAAATTTGAACAAAAAATGACTTTCAGAGTAAGACTGATGATGGCAAATTGCCAAGTTTATAATATATATATCGTGATATCTAGAAGGAAGTGGATGTTCAACATAGATAGAATTATGGATTAAGTATTTAGTGCTACTTTTTTGCTCTCTGGGTTCAACTCGAACTAAATACATTTTGGTTAATATATTGTTGCATAATTTCTTCTTTAATTCTCTGTCTCATTAAAGCAGAAATTAATATAGGTGCAAGCATGGTTGTATGATAAGATGCTTGTCTCCCAATCACATGGTTCCGCGTTTTCAATCCCACTGGACAGAAATAGCTAACATAGCTTCAGGCCAACAAAAGCCTTGTAAGTGAATTTGGTAGGCGGAATCTAAAATAAGCCCGTCGTGTATATGTATGTATATATATATATATATATATATATATATATATATAATATATATATCAAAGAATTTTTTGCGTAATGAGATAAAAAAAACCAAGGCTGTATAGATATTAGAACATTTATAGATAGAAGGTCTTACAGCTGTTTCCAGGATATTTATTAATTATATCCCTTCATCGGAGACGGTGTGAGAGGATCGTTAAGTAATATTTAATTTAAATAGGATACAAAATAAAGAGTGAGGTGGAGGAAAGAAAATAGATGTGAGATATGTAGGGATAATGAATTTGTAGATTCATTTTTTAGGCAGAATGCCATATATGTAAGATTCCAATACCACCAGTTGTTAAACTGTGGTGAGGTACAAACACATGCAGAAAAATAACGCCATTACACCCTCATATATATATGAGGGTGTAAGGGCATTATTTTTCTACATGTGTTTGTACCCCATCACCGTTTAACAACTGGTGGTGACTTGTTTATGTTCCAGTAATTTAGCGGTTCTGCGAAAGGGAGCGTACTAGGATTTAAAAGAAAAGTACTGATGTCGAATTGCTCATAACCCTAAACTCTTTCAGGCGGTGCCTCAGCATGTCTGCAGTGCAATGACTGAAGTAAATAAAAGACAAAATACTTGAAATACTAGCAACCTCACTTGCTTAATGAAACATAGAGTTGATATGCTTCTGGTTGATCTGAAGATAGCAAATGAGGTTAAACCGAGAAAATGTGCAATGTATAGATCTGTGCATGTGGTTTTCTTTTGTTCTTCGTCTGTCACTCTCTGACGATCAGCAGAGTACGATGTCGCCTTTCAGTAAGTAAATTAACATCCCACAGCTGCAACATGTTTTATACAATTACAATGTTTCGTACACTTGCAATAGACCCATGGTTAGAATGTAACGTTCTAAATCGAAATTCCTCCTGGATTAACTTTGCCATCTCTAACGTGTGGGTCAATAAAATACGTTGCTTTGTGGTAAGAATCTCGCTTCCGAAACTCATGGTTCTAGGTTCAATTCCACTGCGTGGTATCTTGTGCAAGTTTCTTATACTATACCCTCAGGACGACGGAAACTGAAAGAAGACCGCCGTACATATATGTATGTGTGTGTGTGTGTGTGTGTCTGAGTGCGTGAGAACGTTGTGTATTTGTGTTTGCCTCCACCCCCCCCCCCACTGCTTGACAAACGGTATTAGTTTGTTTACTTCCCCGTAACTTAGCAGCTCGGCAAAAGAGCCTATAGAATAAGTGCCAGGCTTTTAAAATAAGTACTGGGGACGATTCTTTCGATTAAAAGTTCTTCAAGGTGGTGCCCCAGCATGGCCCCGTCCAAAAGATAAAAGTTAAAAGATAAACGATAGAATACAAGTGAGGTGTCTGAATTGAATCAATCTACTTAAAAATGTGTGTCTTTGTGTCAAGATTAAAAATCAGTCGTATAAAATGACTGAATTAGATGAACAATGTTATGAACTAAAAAGAACAGAGAAAGTTAATGAGTCGACTAATTAACAGAGAATGTTAATTAGTCGACCATGTCTCGTTTTCTGAAAGTAATAAGAGTGGATCTATGAACAAACACCAGCGTTCTTGGAATAAAGACATAAACATTAGTGTCAAGCAAATTTATCTCTGGTGAAATTTAAGAGGTTTTGTTTTCTGTGAAATATAGATTTTATCTTCCATGAAATATAGGAGGTTTAATTTCCTGCAAAATTCAGACTTTTATCTCTCGTGAAATATAGGAAACTTTATCAGACGTAAAATGTAAGACCTATGCGCATGGAGTTTCAGAAACAAGTATTATCTAAGCTTACTGAGATAAGCAGTTAAATGGAATTCCAATCTGAATGCTTCTTTGTATTAACTTCCGTATCTCTAGGTTTGGGGGTGCAAATTGCATGAGGCAAATTTGTCTCACATTCTTCTTGAGTTGGTACTTGAAGAAATATTCATATAATGCGGTTGATAAATCAATTATATAACAGAACTGCTAATATTTCTCCTTGGAACACAGAGAAAGAAAAAAATGAGATCGTATGATGTATGGCTAGGTATTTGTGCGTACGTATGTGTTTAGTAGGTGTGTGTTTTTAACGTATGTGTCTCAACAAGTATATACACATATATATGAGGTGTGTATGAATGTTTACATACATATATGTACGTATACACACACACGCACACATATATATATTTACACATGCGTATATAATTATATATATATATATTATATATATTATTTAATAGACACAATACATGTTTCTGTGTGCTACCAATAGTTTCTTGTGGTGAGAACATGCCAAATAATAAATTATAACATGTATAACATTTCTGCACAGTCATCAGGTTTGTGTCTGATGACTGTGCAGAGATGATACCGACGTTATAATTCATTATTTGGCATGTTTTCAGCACAAGAAACTTAGTAGCACATAAAAACATGTATTGTGTCTATTATATAATATTCATTTCTCACAAGATGGTGTACTTTCTTTGTTGATCTTATCACCACGGAACAGTACATTATATATATAATATATATATGTGTGTGTGTGTGTGTGGTGTGTGTGTGTGTGTGTGTGTGTGTGTGTGTGTCTGTGTGTGTGGTGTGTGAACAAGGTCTATTATTTGCTCCCCTGGCTTTCTTCTAAGGTGAAATAACTTGACATTTGTCGCCACTTTCCGTTTGTCGGCTGACTCCAATTTGTTAGTTGCAGCACTGTACATTTATGGCTAAGGAGAGCCTAAATTACATCCAGCCTCGCCACGTTTCCTCTTCTTCCAACAGGCCTTGTATCTTTCGCGCATTTATAACAGCATGCTTGTAATCTGTATTTTTTCTCTGTCCGTTGTGGTACTCAATTTTGATTATATATATGCTGTACTTTTCAGGATTGCATTTATGGTGACTTCATTTTTATCACCGAATACAAAAAAACACATATGATATGTAACAAATGAATATCAAATTCACGCTCACGTTGCTTCTCTTATTGTCGATATGGTCTTTGTATATTTTGTAACCCTTCTCAACCCGGATTGAAACCTTTAGGATTAGTAACGTTGGGAGTTTAATGTGATTACTAATAAGAGCTGAAGGGTAAACTTGTCGCATACTGAGCGCATCCTTTCCTACTTATTAAACATACATACATACATACATACATACATAAATACATTCATACATACATACATACATACATACATACATACATACATACATATATGCACACACACACACATATATATGCATGTATGTATACACACACATATATATACGCATACATATGTATATATATATATATGTGTGTGTGTCTGTGTCTGTGTGTGTGTATATATGTATATGTATATGTATGTATGTTATGTATGCATGTATAAGAGGGAGAGGAAGTAGAGGAGAAGGAGAGAGAGAAAGAAAAAGAGAGATAGAGAGAGAAAGAAACAGGGAGACAGAGAGAGAAAGAAACTGAGAGAGAGAGAGAGAGAGAGAGAGAGAGAGAGAGAGAGAGAGAGAGAGAGAGAGAGAGAGAAGACATATAGATACACACTGTGCGCGTGCTTTGTGATTTGCGGGTGCTCGAAGCACACTTATGGTAAACTATACAAATATATTCATTATAGATTAAGAAATCAAAGCCGTGGGCAGGTAGTAGAGATCTTAAAGAAATCTTAGGCAGAATTAGAAATTCTTAAGGAAGGTTATTGTTTTCCAAGCAGGAAAAGAACTGAACTTAGCAATTCTTGGTAAATCAAAACTCAGCTTTTTTTGCAATTATGCTGCTGATTTTAAGAAGTGCTTATGAGTTCTTACTCTTCTGTAGTACTTCATTATTGCCATCTTGACTGATACATAAGAGAGTTGTGCTGACCCAATTTACACAAAAACATGCGTTTGTGTGCATGTACGAGTATGCCTATCTATCTATCTATCTATCTATCTATCTATCTATCTATCTATCTATCTATCTATCTATCTATCTATCTATCTATCTATATCTATCTATCTATATCTATCTATCTATCTATCTATCTATCTATCTATCTATCTATCTATATCTATCTATCTATCTATCTATCTATCTATCTATCTATCTGTCTATCTATCTATCTATCTATCTATCTATATCTATCTATATCTATCTATCTATCTATCTATCTATCTATCTATCTATCTATCTATCTATCTATATACATGCATTCGTACACACACACTCGCACACATACATGTACACTCATATATACATGTATATATAGATATGAATCTATCTACATATATGTTTGGATCTGTGTGTGCGTGTGTGTGTGTGTGTGTGTGTAAGTGTGTGTATAAACAGATGCATACGTACATAGAAGTATGTACATATTGGATAAATATTTAGATATCTTCACCTCTTGCTTGTAATAGATAGCTTGGAACATGGACAAGAGAGAGTGAAGGACATATGCAATACAGTAAACCAGTAGGAGACTACATGGAAAATAAACGATGAAGGGAAAGTAAAAAGCCTAGTTGATAAGAACCATCGAATGTGTTACCAGATAGGTATGTTTATTAAGCATCCTTATAATCCGAATTCTAGCATTTTTCTCAGGCCATAGATAGATAAGAAAGATACCAAACGAATTTGTACTAGTAGGCTCACTTGTTTAGAATGTAACAAAGGAAGTAGTCTTCATACTGAGTTAATATTTACGAGTTTTTGATGACGGTTAAATATTTTAGCCTTCTTGCAGTTTGTGTGGTGTTGCAAACAGCAACAGGATCGAAGAAGCTGGTAAAGCTATCTCCTTTTTGAAGATAGTGTTTAGTTTCGGAGAAAAAGTGTGTGGTTGTTGAAATGGAATGTTTACTGGAATAAGGGGATATGAGTGAGGGTGAAAGTTTGATAGAAAGATACTGTTGCTGTTGATATTGATACTTATTCGGCCTAGATTAAGAATTTTCCTGCTATGACCATTCAGTTTTTTCTTTTTTTTTTTTAATTCAGACACTTCTAGTGTTGCTCTATGAGAGAGAGTTGTCGAAAAAGGAGAAAACAGAGAGATAGACAGACAGACAGAAATACAGGAGGAGATAGAGAAAGAGAGAGAGAGAGAAAAGGCAGGAAAGATGGAGAAAGAACAAAAAAGATGAAAGTGATAGTAAAAGAGAAAAAGCAAAGAATAAAGGTCACCGTGGTTGATGTAGATATTGTTCTTTAGTGCATTGTATCTTCGATCGAGCAAAAATTATCCTTACCACAGCCATTTCGTCATTTCATATATAATCTACATCAAGTGAAGGCACATGGCTTAGAGGTTAGGGTATTTGGCTTACGATCGTAAGGTCGAGGGTTCGATTCGCGGCGGAGCGTTTTGTCTTTGAGCAAAACACTTTATTTCACGTTGTTCCAGTCAATTCAGATGGCAAAAATGAGTTGTGCCTGTATTTCAAAGGGCCAACCTCATCACATTCTGCGTCACGCTAAATCTCTCGTTGGGAACTATGTTAAAGCTACACGCGCTTGTGGAGTGCTCAGCCACTTGCACGCTAATTTCACGAGCAGATTGCTCTGCTGAGCTTATCAACTTGGAACACTCGTCGTCGTAACTGACGGAATGCCAGTATAGTAAAGAACAAAACACTCCACTCCATGTTGCTTCAGTCCACTCAGTTGCAAATAAGTTCTAACAATAACCGTGAAGTTAAACCTGCGACAGGGTGGCGTCCCTTTCAGGGTGGGTGGTTATTGTAATCACGTTCACATATGACATGCACGTTAATTTCACGAGCAAGCTGTTCTGTTGATCGAATCTACTGGAACCCTTTTTGTCATAACCGATGAAGTACCAGTTAATCTGTCTCAAACTATATTATTGAGCCTGAGCATAGAATGTTAATACACTGGAGATAACTTTTCAGTCCACCTGTTTATCTATAGGTTTTACCCCAGTTATCCATTGCACTAATGTCTCTTCTCAGTTAAATGCAGTACAAAATCATTTGCATTATGTACAGACATGTGTTTTTTCCTGAACATCAACTGAAAAACATTATCTATTTGCATCACTAGCCGCCGTAGACTTCTTTATATTTAGTTTGTTTTGGTTCATGAAACTTCAAGTGCTTAACAAGACCAGCCTAAGATATATAAACTCTGTCATACGTAGAACATTTGAAGGGATTAACGTTATCTTAGATTATCCTAAGGCGGCGAGCTAGCAGAAACGTTAGAAACACGCCGGGCGAAATGCGTAACCGCATTTCGTCTGTTTTTAAGTTCTGAGTTCAAATTCCGCCGAGGTCGACTTTGCCTTTTTATCCTTTCTGGGTCGATTAAATAAGTACCAGTTACGCATTGGGGTCGATATAATCGACTTAATCCGTTTGTCAGTCCTTGTTTGTCCTCTTTGTGTTTAGCCCCTTGTGGGTAGTAAAGAAATAGTTATCTTAGATTATCCTTTCGTTTTATCTCATTTTAATGTTGGATATTTTATGCAATCCTCACCAAAATTTGTGATGACTTTCAGTATATTTTTTTCGTCTAACAACTGCAATAGTTTCCCAAATTTCTACATAAATGTTCTTCTTCAGATCCAGTTTGAGGCAGCCATTGGATGTTCTTCCTCAGTACATAGCTTCCCATAGAGTGGAAGCTTTGGAATTTTTCCATCTTCCGTACTAACTGTATTGCCTGCCAACCTCAGTATGCTACGCTGCACGTTGCAAGAATTCTTCTTCGCTCACGATATTTGATCTCTGCAAGACTTGATCACAGTCTCGCCAAGATATACGCAAAGGTTGCCGAAGAAATTCTTGATGAAAGCGTTCCAAATGACTGACATATATATATATAATATATATATATGTGTGTGTGTGTGTGCGCGCGCATGCGTATATATATATATATATATATATATGTATATATATATATGTGTATATATATTATATATATATATATATATATATATATATTATATATATATATATATATGTATATATATATTTATTGAAATGGATAAATGAATTATCTTGTTACGGATTATTCAAAAGATAACCGATACCTGGGTAGCAAAAATCACAACAGAAAATTCACGGTTGAGGTTACGACCATGGGGTCTCAAACCCGTGCCTTAATGCGGAAATTTGAAGTTTATATATTTAGTGTAGGAAGAAATGGAGCTGAACGAAGATTTAACAAAATTCCTTTTTATTATTTTCTACATATGTTTCAAAGGCTGCAAAGTCCCTAATTCGGATTGAATAAGGAGACCATTTTGCAGCCTTCTCATATTTGCATGTATGTTTGTTATACATGCATATAAATTATATTATATTATACAGGAAGATAACTTTTAATATCTAGTCTCTCTGTACGGTAAAATAATGAACACTGATGAAGCTTTAGCTAAAGTTGAAATTAAGCAAGAAATTGACGTCGTAATACAGGTGTATTTCAAGGGAATCTCTTGTTGTCCACTTGATATTTACTATGAGAAGGTACTTTACTGCAGGTGTGACACCTGAGTCGATGGAAGGATAAGTTAGCTCCAGCAGTAGAGGTATCCGGAATCTAAAATCCTAAAAGACTCCCATAAGCGAATTTTTTGTGGAGGTTAAAACGCGTCATAACAGGGGTTGATTGGTATGCAAACACCCGACCACCATGAGCCGACTCACTCAGGTATGACGTGGCAACGCTTGGCAGGTCAACCGCTAATTACCGCCAAGCGTCAGGTGCGGCTTAGCAATCGTAGAGAGAATACGCACATTTGCTGTTTGTTGTCTTCATGTTGCCTCTTGTGACTTTACTCTTTTACTTTTTTACTCTTTTACTTGTTTCAGTCATTTGACTGCGGCAATGTTGGAGCACTGCCTTTAATCGAGCAACTGGACCCCGGGCTTTATTCTTTTGTAAGCCCAGTACTTATTCTATCGGTCTCTTTTGCCGAACCGCTAAGTAACAGGGACATAAACACACCAGCATCGGTTGTCAAGCAATGCTAGGGGGACAAACACAGACACACAAACACACACACGCATATTTACATATATACGACGGGCTTCTTTCAGTTTCCGTCTACCAAATCCACTCACAAGGCTTTGGTCGGCCCGAGGCTATAGTAGAAGACACTTGCCCAAGGTGCCACGCAGTGGGACTGAACCCAGAACCATGTGGTTGGTAAACAAGCTACTTACCACACAGCCACTCCTGCGCCTTATACTTTGTGTATAGTTTACCCGTAAAATGTCAAAAAGAACTGCAGACACCCCAATGGATAACAGTGAGAAAAAGAAAAGGAAACATTTATTATTATGAAACGTGAAATTACTGAAATGGTGTTAAATACGGGTAAGAATTGAAAACAGTAGTGGTGATGACAGAGAACACAAGTGAAAAAATTCCTATAAACGATATACTCTCTTTTACTTGTTTCAGTCATTTGACTGTGGCCATGCTGGAGCACCGCCTTTAGTCGAGCAAATCGACCCCAGGACTTATTTTTTGTAAGCCTAGTACGTATTCTATCGGTCTCTTTTGCCGAACCGCTAAGTTACGGGGACATAAACACACCAGTATCGTTTGTCAAGCGATGTTTGGGGGGGGGGGACAAACACAGACACACAAACATACACACAGACACATAAACACACACACATACACACATACACACAAACACACACACATATATACATATCCATATATACGACGGGCTTCTTTCAGTTTCCGTCTACCAAATCCACTCACAAGGCTTTGGTCGGCCCGACGCTATAGTAGAAGACACTTGCCCAAGGTGACACGCAGTGGAACTGAACCCGGAACTATGTGGTTGGTAAGCAAGCTATTTACCACACAGCCACTCCAACGCCTGGTGAATATTTGTGATCAGTTAGTAGCTGGCTTTGAACAGCGTGCATTTATCAGTGAGCAACAGATTATGAGAGTTTATTCAAATAAAGAGACATTGCTTAGACAGAAACCTATGCTAATGAGGCAGATGACATTTGAAGAAGTCTTTAAAAATGTTCTCTCTCATAGTGCTGCTTCATCATTTGAGAATCCCGTTCCTAGCCTATCAACGGAAGTTTGCTTGCAACATGATGATGACGTTGGTAACACTGACGGACCCTGTTCTAAAACTTAACTGCAGCTATATATCTAAAACTTAATTGCAGCGTAATTTGAACCAATTTATGGTTCACGCATATATATAATTATAATACCATTTGTAGTCTTTCATTATTCAAATTAGTGTGAATAATTATGCGTCTCTCTACACATATATTATGATAATGTATACACCTGTACTTGTAGATTGTATATTTTTTTGTTTTAAATTATCCCACTATATGCATTTTGTTATTTGTGATCTTAATTATTTCACTATTTCATTTACCAGTAAATTACTCTAAAAATAATCTGTAATAATATTTGTAATCTTGCATTTCCCCACTGATTGTAAGTACCTATACGTGTGCTTTTGCTACCATAGTAGGGCGTCTGTTTTTGGTTCTAGTTTGCAATCTGGGACAGCTGGCTTTTGCTCCGAAATCCGAAAAAAATTCAAAGTTCGGAACACAACTGTCCCCAAGGGTTCCGGATAAAGGATTGTTTACCTGTAATAACTTAATAATCACTGGCACGCAATCACATGTTATGTATGTATGTGTGTGTGATGTGTGCGCGGTCGCACGTGCTTGTGAGCATATAAAAGGATTGATAAATAAAACTCACTGAATACGAGTAAAAGAAGGAAACAAATAAATAATTTCTGAAGGTAGACAAGCAAATCACGTGGATGAAGAAACGTAGAAATATGAAACGAAATAACACAATAGAAGAATATGTGCAATGAAAATCAATTAGTCAATGAAAGAAACAAAAGAGTATTTAACTTTTACAAAAAGAAGAAAAAGCAATAAAAGGCGTAAGAGAACAATAAACTATATCGTATATATATATGTAATTTCGGTATCATTTATTGAAATTCATCAGAAACTGTGAGTTGAACAGTCTTCTTAGTATTTAAAGCGATGGTTTTTCCTACTTAATGAACCAGTTTACGGATTTAAATGAAATGAATCATTACATACAAAGTGAATTATTTTCTTAGTGTTTCTATAAGGACTAGTGATGCATACTAATCCATTAAGTCACAATTTCTAAGTACAAACAGCAGGAATAAAAGAAGCGCGGCTGTATTTGAGCATTACAATTAGACATTGCTGTGAATGAGAGCATCGGCAGAGCATAGGCCAAACTGTCATACGATATTTAGTAATATATTTTATCATTGAAAGTTCGAATCACATAGACGTCGAATTTGCTTTTCATTCTTTCAGACTTCGATAAAATATGAACCAGCCATGTTTCATCGAATATTTAATTCAACTGAGAACGATTTAATCAAAAGAAACCCTACCACACCAGCTTCTATGTAGAAAGTCTGAGAAAGCCTGCACGCTGTCACTTGACAAGCAAGAAATATGTGTCAAATCTCGATCACTTGAGATTGTCCTGACTTAAAACTAAAATAAAACGAAAAAGACACTTGGATTATATGGTTTTAGACAGGAGAAAAAAACAGACAAAAACGGGTGAACTGGCTGCCTGAATAGCTCTGATCAAAGTCTACTCCATCAGGGCTGACTTTGGTATAAACAACTACAGTTATATTAGATATGCATTCGTAAATCCGACTGAATTATGAGACACATAGCATATTGTCTTAAAAAAGTAATTTATTAATATTCTCCACAGAGGAATTTAACGATCCTCTCGAGGAATACACGCACGCACGCGCACACACATATACACACACGCACACGCACATACTGCCAATCTATCTATCTATCTAGGCGAGCTGGCAGAAACGTTAGCGCGCCGGGCGAAATGCTTAGCGGTATTTCGTCTGTCGTTACGTTCTGAGTTCAAATTCCGCCGAGGTCAACTTTGCCTTTCATCCTCTCGGGGTCGATAAATAAAGTACCAGTTTCGCACTGGGTCGATGTAATCGACTTAATCCCTTTGTCTGTCCTTGTTTGTCCCCTCTATGTTTAGCCCCTTGTGGGTAGTAAAGAAATCTATCTATCTATCTATCTATCTATCTATCTATCTATCTATCTATCTATCTATCTATCTATCTATCTATCTATCTATCTATCTATCTATCTATCTATGCTTATGTGTGTGTGGAGGCGCAATGGCCAAGTGGTTAGGGCAGCAGACTCGCGGTCATCGGATCACAGTTTCGATTCCCAGCCCATATATATATATGTGTGTGTATATATATGCATATGTATATATACATGTGTGTGTGTGTTTGCTTTAGTTAAGATTTTCATATGAATTCGCTTTATTTATTTATCTATTTATTTATTTAGGTTTTTTGCTGCGTGATTCAATTTCTCATTACACTAACAACCTCTATCTTTTACTGCTTACTGTCGGTTCGGTAGAAAATTGAATTACAGCTGAAAATAATCTACATTTCTGTTACTGTACCCATCTAGTTCAGACTGTAATAAATGCAATTCAAATGTGCGAGTTTAACGACAATATAGAGATGGAAGGCAGGGGGAAGAAATGTATTCTAAGTGGAATATCTTAGAGAATTTGACGTAAGCAAGTGAGCCGTTTTATTAGGATTGACTCTTGCAAATAATGCAAGCATGGATTTATATATCTGTGTACGTGTGTGTGTGTGTGTGTGTGTGTGTGTGTGTTTATATGGGGGTGTGTGTATGTGTATATATATGATTCGGTGTGCTGGGTGCTGTAACACGTAAGGCAGTCTTCCGGCAAGCCGAGACCACCTTGTTGTTTCATTCTCTACTTGAAACCGTTTTATTTCATAGAATATCTTAGACCTCATTCAGAAACAAGCCAGCCAGCTGATCATCGTGGCCTCGCCCACACTCTCTCCCTCTCTCTCTTTTTCTCCCTCTCGCTCTCTCACTCAACCACATACAAACTCGGGGACACACCCATCAATTCAGATATCCACATGCTTCACAAGAGCTGGCTGGATTTGACTCTTATCACTTTGTTGGCGAGCAGTTTGAATAATACAAAATGAAAAGAAAAAATAAAACAACCTTCCAAAATTCCAAAGAATAAATATATTGAATTATACAGTTATTGAGACTCACATACAGGACTTAAAGTTTCTGTGGCAACCGTACGATGATCGCTGCACTTATTCAGTTGTCGATTAATAAATATTTCAAACAATATTGAGATCTACTTCTTTTGTCATCACACACTTAGTCTCCTCTCATTCTCTGTACTGTATAAACGTTTCCCTTCTACCTTCTTACTTACCCTCATCTTCAATACTTCAACTCCACAATGCTGTCCCATTAGAAAAAACTTCAAAATCTCTGAGGTCAATATGTATATGGGTTCAGAGACAAACCCTACCATCAGACCAAAACATACATACAAATTATGTAGCAGCATGTTATTTCGCCTCCCCAAAATATACGAAGGTAATCAAATGAGACAGTCTCTATGTGCTAGAAATAGTAGCCACCCGACCTGCTCGTAATAACAACCACTCGGACTGGTAGTAATAGCAGCAAAATTTCTCTCACATTACATCGTACCATCTCCAATAAAGGAGGATATATTGGACAAGATCTTGTTATACAAAAAGATGAGATTGTCACGGTTAGAACGCTCAATTAGGGCTGACTGTACGCATCATCGAGATGTCTTTCATGAGGTCAATTTTGCCTTTTATCCTTTCGGACGTCGATAAAATAAGCACTAATGTAGTACTGAAGTCGACGATATCGACTTAACCCTCCACCTAAACTGGCTAGCCCTATGCCAAAATTTGAAGCCATTCTTTAATTAGACCTTTTTTTTTTTTACCTCACCGGAGATTGGCTTTCTGAATTTTCTTTTTCCCGTACTTGACACTGGATTTAAAAGCTTGCCAAAGAGAGGTATTTGTAAAGAAATAAAACCAATGACGAATTTGTCTTCGCCAGAACAAAAAAAAAAGTTCTACACATGCTTTATGTTGCATGGATTTTAAAAAATATGGTGTATGTATGTATGTATTTATATATATATACATCTGTATACATATATGTACATATACTTACACACACACACATATATAGTCATATATAAATACATACACATATACATACATACATACATACATAAATACATACATACATACACACACACATATATATATATATATATATATTATATATATATATGTATGTAAAATTCCGTTCTGTGTGTGTGTGTGTGTGTGTGTCTTCTACGATCTCGGGCATCCTCCATCCGATTGCGCTCAAATTTGAGATGTAGATACCGACGATATCAGGGCGTGTATAAGTCTTGAAAAAATTACAAAAATCGATTCCAGATGAGAAGGCGATCGATAAAACCGTGGGAACGTGCATTTGTACGCGCAAGTACATCAGTCGAAATCCGTCTTTTGCTGGTATCTCAAATTTAGGTTAAATCAGTGTTTCTCAAAGGGGTGGTCTATGGGGCGGTCGGACAAGTTGTTTTGAGAAAATTTGGTGTAAATGTTTGACAACTCAGCACAGTCCATTGGACGGGGGTCATTTTGCTCGTATATATATATATATATATATATTTATTTATTTAAAGTAGGTGAATGAATTATCCTAGTATGGATAATTCGGTTAACCGATACCTGGGTAGCAAATTCACGTCAGAAAACACGGTTGAAGCTACATGCCAAGGGCAGAAATCCCGTGTTCTCGTGTGGAAATTTGTGGGGTTTTTTTAACTATGAATAAATGAAAGAATGGAGTCGAACGACGATTTTAACAAAATTCCTTTACACTCGAATTTTGTTAAAATCGTCGTTCGACTCCATTCTTTCATTTATATATATATATATATATATATATATATATATGTATGTATTTCTGTCGGTTGTTGCAGTTAATCTTGTCTAGTCCCATGCCTGTCGTAATCGTGTAGACATATGATCTAAAGCATTCTAATTGTGACAATCCCGTCCATTTTCTTTTTAAACAGTGAACCCAATGTCTTCTTCCTTTAGAGACACTAGGGGATAACTTGCGCGCGATTTTGGATCGCCATACTATGTTTATGCCTATATCAATGACGTCAATAATTCTATTTGGAAAATTATATCCACAACACTTACGTAGTCCGCCTTCTCCTGAACAAAAGGAGTGCTTTTGGGGTAGGGTCTCCTATATATATATATGTATTTCATAGGTGGTTTTGTGGGGTGTGAGGGAAGTGCGCGTAGCATTACAATAAATAATA
>NC_043005.1:74239985-74242485 GCF_006345805.1 Octopus sinensis
ACAACGTTTAATGAAATTGCATACACCCACTGTTGACTGTAAACATTTTGCTCTGCCCAAGGAAAATGCAATGCTATTGTATACCGTGATAAGCAGTGAGCTGACAGAATCGTTAGCACGCCGGGCGAAATGCTTAGCGGTGTTTTGTCTGCTGTTACGATCTGAGTTCAAATTCCACCGAGGTCGACTTTGCCTTTCATCCTTTCAGGGTCGATTAAATAAGTACCAGTTACGCACTGGGGTCGATGTAATCGACTTAATCCGTTTGTCTGTCCTTGTTTGTCCCTTCTGTGTGTAGCCCCTTGTGGGTAGTAAAGAAATAGGTATTTTGTCTGCCGCTACGTTCTGTGTTCAAATTCCGCCGAGGTCGACTTTGCCTTTCATCCTTTCGGGGTAGATTAAATAAGTACCAGTTACGCACTCGGGTCAATATAATCGACTTAATCCGTTTGTCCTCTCTGTGTTTAGCCCCTTGTGGGTAGTAAAGAAATGGGTATTTTTTTAGGATCTTTACGTTCTGAGTTCAAATGCTACCGAAGTCAATTTTGCCGTTTATCATACCAGTTTAGTACTGAGTTCAATGTACAAGGGGGTACCGTAAAGTTCCTGGCTTTAAGAGTTTCGTGAAACGCCTGGTTGCAGGCCCAACGTTCCGAATTCTTTTACGGAGTTTAGAAAAGTGAAGGACCGCTGCAATGAGTGTGTGAATCTGAAAGGGGAATATGTTGAATAAAATCATAATTAACTAATCCTCCTGTATTTTCGTTTTTCCAAAGCCAGGAACTCTTCAGCACCCTGTCGCGAGGGACTCTCTCCTTCTCCAAAATTGCTTGTTTTGTACCAAAATTTGAAATCATTATCTACGGCGATAAATCATTAACGTGGCCCTTATCAACAGCTAGTGTTTTGACTGTCTCTTTTAAATCAGTGCAACATTATTTTCATCATACCAGATACAGACATCATTATAAACTTCCTAAACACCAAGCGTAGATTTCAGGGACACGTTGCAGTAATCGCAGGACCGTGAACTTCATGTTGTTCCATGAAGTGGGTCGCTCTTCTTGAGCTTTACCCAACTGCTGCTTTCGCCCCACGACCATCTGTTTTTTTTACTTCCTTTTCTCTTTTTTCCACCCCTTTTCAGCACCCATCTGCTGTTGCCATTGCATCTTCTGCTGTGGTATCTTCCTGTGTTTTTCTAGTTTCTCAGAGCAGAAAGCTCTTGAGTGGCTCTTAATGCCACACGTATTACAGCTGGGATTCCTGCCCTACATCACCAGTTTCGTGGCTATATATATATATATAAATAAATCTATGGATATATATATATATATATATATATATATATGTATGTATGTATGTATGTATGTATGTATATATATATATGTATGTATAAATATATGTTTTATATATATGTAAAAGTTGCATATATATATGATATCGAGTGGCTCTTAATGGCATACGTAATACAGCTGAGGTTTCTGCCTTGCATCACCAATCTCATGGTTATATACATACATAAATACATACATACATACGTACATACATACATACATACATACATACATAAATACATACATATATATATGTAATATGTAATATATGATATATGATATATACATATATAACTTATTACGAATGGGTAGATAGATATACATAAATGTATATGTATAAGTATATGTATTATATAGGAGTGGCTATGTGGTAAGTAGTTTGCTTACCAACCACACAGTTCCGGGTTCAGTCCCACTGCGTGGCACCTTGGGCGAGTGTCTTCTACTATAGCCTCGGGCCGACCAAAGCCTTGTGAGTGGATTTGGTAGACGGAAACTGAAAGAATCCCGTCGTATATATATATATATATTTATTATATAGAAGGGCTTCTACAGGACTAGAACTGTTTCATTCAAGAGAAATCTTCAGGAAGCTCATTCTCTTGAATGAAACAGTTCTAGTCCTGTAGAAGCTCCTTCTATATAATAAATTAATTTTCGCTCTGCTATGTATTGAGTACCTTATTTACTGTGGTTAACCCCGAATCAACCCGGGACCTACATATATATATATAATTATATATATATATATATTATATATATATTATATATATATATATATATATATATATATAGATATATATATATATATATTATTTATATATATATATAATATATTATATATATATATATATATATATGTGGTGTGTGTGTGTGTGTGTGTGTGGTGTGTGTTGTTGTTTGTGTGTCTGTGTTTGTCTCCCAACATCGCTTGACAACCGATGCTGGTGTGTTTACGTTCCCGTTACTTAGCGTTCGGCAAAAAGAGACCGATAGGATAAGTACTAGGCTTACAAAAAATAAGTCCTGGGGTCGATTTGCTCGACTGAAAGGCGGTGCTCCAACATGGTCGCAGTCAAATGACTGAAACAAGTAAAAGAGAAAGAGAAAATATATGTTGTATATATATATGTGTGTGTGTGTGTTCATGTTGTATATATATG
>NC_043005.1:74247485-74257485 GCF_006345805.1 Octopus sinensis
GAAGAGAACAAAATACACATATAAAAATAATTTGTGACAGTTGTTGACAAAAGAGAATAGATTCATAAAACTTATATAAAGACATACAAAACGTATAAACAAGTGTTTTTATTGATATTTTCACTTAGAACAAACGTAAAGCAAAACATTTCAAATAACTTCAGTTCGTTTCTTTCTGATAATTTCGCTTGAGGTCTCGGATAAAGTAAAACTTCATTCTGAGTTCAAACCTCGCTTAGGTTAACATTGCTTTTTTTTTTTTAACTTCTAGCGTCTATAAAATAAGTAACAGCCAATTATAATGCAGTGGATATAATCAATTATATAACTCTACCTCAAAACTGTGGTCGTCTGCCTATGCAAGAAACCATTATTGCACATTCAAATAACAATACCCGGGAATGGCGACCCGTTAATCAGCAGCCTCCATTGAATTTAGAGCGATTGACACACACTGCGTCATTGTCAACTCTTTCACGAGAGAATTTAAAACAATTTATTATATTGCGAAAATAAAACAATGTATTTTTTTCTGGATATTTTGAAAATTGTTTTCCAGTCACGTAAAACGGACGAAAATCTATTATGCTTTTTTTCTAAATTTAACAATTATTATTAAACAAATTACGTCACTCGATTTCAATGGGAAATACACGGTCTTCTTCAGTGACACTTAAAAACTATGACTATTAATAACGCCAACTTATTTAGTGGTATTTTTATATTCAGTTTTTATTTTCCTTTCGTGTCGCAGTTTTCTCTTTTATTTCTCTTTTACTCGTTTCAATCATTGGACAGCGGCCATGCAGAGGTACCAACTTGAAGGGTTTCAGTCGAACAGATGGACCTTATACTTACGCTTTTTTCTTCTTAATTTTTGGTTTTTAAATCTGGTCACTTTTGCCGATCTGCTAAGCTAGTGGGACGCAAACAAACCAGCCTCGTTCATCAAGCGGTGTTGAAGGGGTGGACAATCACAGACACAAAGAAACACGCATGGAAACATACATATTTGTCATATATTTTTTTCTCTACTCCCTTGGTTTGCGTATATACTACCTGTGGGTGAGATAAGATCCCCGTTGACAGATCGCTGATATTAAATAAATCGCTAAATACACTATGCAGGTTAGTAGCTTCAGTTCTCTGAAGCTAGTGGGTTTGTTGTGTCTATAAACAGAATGACTACGTATTTCTTCTTTGGGGTTGGTCAAGTGATGTAGACGATTCCGATGAGAACAAAATAAGGTTTGAGAATCGATTTAGATTTTTCGCCAATTTTTTTTTTAATTTACGGAGAAATTTACCATGTTTATATGTCTACAAGGCAGGTTTACATACACTTATATATTAATATATATATATATATATAATATTATATATATAATATTACTATTTATTATTAATTGAACGCGACGCATCCATTTCCAAGTAAGTATGTATGTATGTATGTATGTATGTATGTATGTAATGTATGTATGTATGTATGTATGTATGTATGTATGTTTGTATGTATATACGACGGGCTTCAACAAGAAAAAAAACTTGCCCAATATGCCGCACAGTTGGATTGAACTCGAACTCCCGTGGTGTCAAAGTGGACTTTCTTAATCATACAGCCATGCCTTATAGTGGTGAATAAAATTAAATACTACAACTCGTTATATTCGTTTCAAGGCTGGCAATCTCGTGGGAAGGGATAAATCGATTACATCGATCGTGCAACTCATTTTTATCGAGCTCTTAAGAAAGAAAAGCAAAGTAAACCGCGTCGGAATTTGAACTCAAAAGAAATTCTGTTAATTACCGGCGCGGTAACGATTCTGCCACTTCGTCGCCTTAAGTTCATGTTATATTAAAATTCTTGTTGTTTTAGTTGTCATCGCTTATCCCAAGGTCAGTATCGGCCAAGCAAAACAATAATCAAAAATATTATTTACATTTGACGGATATTTGTCCTCATCTTCTTTGTTGTCAACACAACGTTTCGGCCGATATACCCTCCAGCCTTCATCAGGTGTCTTGGGGAAATTTGAAACCTGGGTTCTCATTCCTAAGGTATTTTTTCTATGTTGTTATTATTATTATTATTATTATTATTATTATTATTATTATTATTATTATTATTATTATATTCAGGTCATATGTGTAGTGGTTAAGAGCGCGGGCTACTAACCCCAAGATTCCAAGTCCGATTCCAAGCAGTGACCTGAATAATAATATTATAATAATAATAATAATAATAATAATAATAATAATATAATAACAACAACAACAATAATAATAATAATAATAATAATGATAATAATAATAATAATAATAATAATGATAATAATAACATCGAAAAATACCTTAGGAATGAGAACCCAGGTTCGAAATTTCCCCAAGACACCTGATGAAGGTTGGAGGATATATTAGCCGAAACGTTGTGTTAACAACAAACAAGATGAGGTCAAATATCCGTCAAATGTAAATAATGTAAATAAAGTAAATAATGTACATAATTCCTCATCTCTTATATATAGAACTGAATATTCAAAGACATTCCAACCATAACATTTCCTTCTTTTTTGTATATATGGTTACATTTCATGTGTCTTTTATTTGGGATATTAGTGTAATTTAGAAGAGATTTGACTGTTATTTCTAGCAAGTCGAGCGGCGATAACGTAGAGATCCACTCATTGACTCGGTAGTTAAAATACGTTTTGTTATATAAGAAAATGCATCGACAATTCTTAAAGGTTCTGTGTGATAAAAGGTTGAAGAAAAAATAGTTGCATTGATGTTTTCTGCAGAACATAACTGGTTTAAGTGAAAAGAGAAGCTAGGACTTTAATACGTAAGTGTACACGCATGCGCATACAAGCACACACACACACACACACACACACACTCACGCACAGATATGAAAACATTTACAAACACGCGAACACAAACACAGATACACACTCGCACATACTCATGCACATATCTACTCACAAATACATTGAAACACGTACTCGTAAACACATACAAACTCTCGCCCATACACACATACACACTCACGCACGTATATATTTCTTTACTACCCCGAAGGGGCTAAACACAGAGGGGACAAACAAGGACAGACAAAGGGATTAAGTCGATTACATCGACCCAGTGCGAAACTGGTACTTTATTTATCGACCCCGAGAGGATGAAAGGCAAAGTCGACCTCGGCGGAATTTGAAATCAGAACGTAACGACAGACGAAATACCTATTTCTTTACTACCTACAAGGGGCTAAACACGGAGAGGACAAACAAGGACAGACAAACGGATTAATTCAATTATATCGACCCCAGTGCGTAACTGGTACTTATTTAATCGACCCCGAAAGAATGAAAGGCAAAGTCAACCTCGGCGGAATTTGAATACAGAACGTAGCGGCAGACGAAATACCTATTTCTATTTCTTTATTACTCACAAGGGGCTAAACACAGAGGGGACAAACAAGGACAGACATAGGTATTAAGTCGATTACATCGACCCTAGTGCGTAACTGGTACTTAATTTATCGACCCCGAAAGAATGAAAGGCAAAGTCAACCTCGGCGGAATTTGAACATAGAACGTAGCGGCAGACGAAATACCGCTAAGCATTTCACCCGGCGCGCTAACGTATCTGCCAGCTCGCCGCCTTACACTCACGCACGTTCATTCATGTGTATGTGTGCGTGTGAGTGGTTGCATATATATACGTGCGTGCGTGTAAGGCGGCGAGCTGGCAGAAACGTTAGCGCGCCGGGCGAAATGCTTAGCGGTATTTCGTCTGTAGTTGGTGGTAAATGATGTGAAAGAAAGAATTCGTAAGGAACTGAAATCTACCCCACATCCTTCTTCTCTTTCCTGTATTTGCAACCTTCACATGTAAGAACTGCTTTGTCAGTTAAAATCCAGGAAACATAGGCTGTGTTAGCATACTGATCATTATCTTCAAGCAGTCTTTGCTGTTTTATATTATTACCGAATTCTTTAAATTAGGGCTGTTTATCTAAAGATAGTAAACCTGTTGTTGGCACTGTGGTGCATTGCTGTGCCCCCAAGGGATATCTAGGTACGCTGGGGAATTTAAAAAAAATTAAACTAGAGGCTTTAGAAAATTCATACGAATGCTAGAAAATACTGAACGACATGTTATTCATAATTTTCTGATCGATAAATATAATTAATAATTATTTCCACAGCTGACATGGTTGTACTAGTTACTAGGCTTACAAAGAATAAGTCCTTGGGTCGATTTGCTCGACTAAAGGCGGTGCTCCAGCATGGCCGCAGTCAAATGACTGAAACAAATAAAAGAGTAAAAGAGAGTCAGTAAGATGTTTAATTTTTTCAGTTTTCATATTTATGAAAAGTAAGAGTAACGTGTGTCTAGTAACATTTTTATTTGATAAAAAGGCAGAGAACCACTATAGTAAGCATTCCCTTGAGTGTACACTTTCCCTAAAGAAATGTTTCAGATCCTACAAACTATCAGTCCATCATTCATCATGTCACCCTCAATGTTTTAAAGAGTACTCAGTAAATATAGCCGGTGGTCTAAAATATTGGCTTCTATCAAAATTCTGTGATATTTATTATCGTTATTGTCGTCATCATCATCAGCATCATCATCGTTGTTGTCGTCATTGTCGCTGTATCGTCGCCATCGTCGTCATCATCATCATCATCCTCATCATCATCATCATCATCATCATCATCATCATTCATCATCATCATCATCATCATCATTCTCATCATTATCATCATTAATATTATCATAGTCACCGTCATCACTTTCAATATCTTCCTCCTTCTCCTCATTATCATCATAATCCTCATAACTACCATTACCACCACCACCACCACCATCACCACCACCACCACCATCACCACCACCACACCACCAACCACCACCACCACCACCACCACCAATTAAAGCAAAGACGCGGCCCTCGATACCAGCAAAGCATTTGATCTTTAATGGTATCTACATCTTAAAAATAGGAAGAAAAAAAATGAAACAGAAACAGCTGTTCGCCTATTTTCTGGATCACTGCCTGTATTGCATATGATCCGTTTGCTTCGACTGTGTTTTAGATATTAGTTAGTTTTCCCTTCATTCTTAGTACATTAGGTCCGTTTGTTCTGTCAGGATTTCTACATAAAGCCACTAATGAACAATACTTCTCTTTCACCATGTGCACAGGGTCTTTATCTTCACGCAAATTCAGCATTTTCAATCTGACATTCTTATCTTCCATAAACATTGACCTCTAAACCAACCTGTGTTGGGAATTCGACAACCTTGTTTCACCCAACATACCAAAACATCAAATTCTCAAGAAAATATATTTTGTTTCTTGCTTCACCTCTACTCATAAACACAACACAGACAAAACGATCACACCCAATCCAAATATTAGGTTTTACGCGCGCCAACGATGTCACTCGATTTCCTATAAATAGCAGCCAAATCTCTCAGATCACATACGCTCTGTTATATTCAGGCAAACAAATAAACAGTAAAAATACATTGGATAATATAGTCTTGTATACAGCATTCTATATCTGGAACAAAAGCAGGGTTGTAATGGCTGAAACCGGGCATACGCCTGCAAAATTTGAGCGACAAAGAGTTAAGCAGTAACAACTAAGTTTTATAATTTCTGATAACTATTGGGTTGTCCGGAAAGTTAGTGCCGATTTTTAAAGGAAAGAAAACGGTCAATAGATACTTGCCATTACATTTTTAATCAACCAAATATGAAACATTTTGTTGCACAATGCGTCTCCATCTTTCCTTTAACTTGAAAATACCCTCTTCCCAGAACTGAGGTGGTTTCATGGCAAATAATTCAAGGTATCTTTTTACGTCATCCAAGGAATTGAAATTTTTACCATTAAGACTATTCTGCAGAGACCTGAATTAGTGGAAATCCGAAGGAGCAATATCTGGTGAATATGGAGGGTGGGATAACACATCCCAGCCGAGCTGCAGCAATTTTTGTCTGGTTCCCAAAGCATCAAGTGCCGAAAATGAACTTTCTTGTATTCCATTTTAAAGGGTTACAAAATTAACACAGGTTATAGGAACATAAACCTTCTTCCACGAAAAGATAGCTTAAACTGTGTTCTAAATGGAGGTGTAGTCAAATTCTATTTTATGAACTCAACCATGTTCTAAAATAAGTCGAAGGATAGGCTACTATAAATCGGCACGAACTTTCCGGAGAACCCAATACTTCAGATGATCATACGTTATTCACATAGCTAGATTTACATCATGAAGTCAGAGCTTCATAATCAGGAAATAATTCCACTCTGAACAGCTGTTGGTTTTATTCAAAATTCAAATACGCCCAACATTAGAATAAATTTCATACATCTGGAACAAAATATCCATCACATAAATATACGTTTTAGATGTGTACATAAAAGCACAGCTGCTCACCTTCCAGTCCTACTTAATATACAGCCCTTTCATTCAGAAACATTTTCGTATAATGTTTGAGAAAATGTTCTGCAGAACTGATTCATTAACACATCCACTAAAAATTACATATACAAACGAAAGAACCACATGGTGGTCAGTCGACAAAATACAAATGACAGACAAGCCTTTCTGAAAACACAATTTGCCACATCAGAAAAAGAAGGATGTGAATATATATATATATATATATTATATATATATATATATATATATATATATATATATATGTATATATATATATATGTAAATTGTTTACTTTGGTCGATCCAGTGCCCTGCTTTTCAGAAGTTTTAGCCCCGTATAAACGTGTTCCCAGAGAGCAATAGAATGAACAGAAGACACATTAATATGATTAGCAAAACACAGCGATAAAAGAGTAACTGAATTGAGAAGTCGGCATTTGACTGTGGCCATTAGAGCAAAAAGTGCATGTCGGTGGAGGAAACATGCTAGGAAACGCGCAACCATATACAAACACACACAGTAGCATCTGTGCGTTCGTCTGTTTGCTTATTTATCTGTTCATGTGTATATGCTTTTTTACTCGTATACATACACACACCACACACACACACACACACTATAATATATATATATATATATATATATATATATTATATATATATATATATATATATATATATATATGGTGTGTGTGTGTGCATATAATAATGGCAGAAATAACAGAGTGACTCAAGGGCCGAGAGTTTCGTCTGAACTATATATATATATAAACGTCTGGTGTGTGTTGCGTACCGTTTCTAGTAAATGAAAAAAATGCACCGTAAATAAACGATGGATATAAAACGTATAGGCATAAGACACAGAGGGTCCTTAATCCTTCATCTGTTACCAACCAGAATGGTTATACTCAGTTTCGCACCTTTAATGACAAAAATGAGGGGCGAAAAAACGCTGAGAATCGGGCCTCAAGCAAAAAAAAACGACCCGGTGTGGACATACGAAAGTAAAACAAAATGTAATTTAAGACGATGGAGAAAGACGAAAAAGAGCGAAATATGGCCTTGTGGCAAAACGTCAAGAATGGTTGGTAACGTTTAGAAAAAAATCGTGAAGGATGTAAACAACAGTAAATAGCAAGACCGGAAGTATTTTTTGTAACCGAACCGCAGGGCAGATAGAGAGAATGAAGAAAAAACTGGCCACAGGTCACGTGTCAACAGCAGGCAGATGAGACAGGGTAAGTGTGTGTGTGTGTGTTTGTGTGTGTGGTTAGGTAGGTGGGTGGGAAATCTTAAGGATACAAGCAAGGGACTTATAGAAGGAAAGTGAGAGAGATATATACAAAGAGCGAGGGAAGAGGGAGTGATATATCAATGTCGTGTTCTTTATTTAGGCATTAAGCTTGTTAAGCTATCAAGATAGCTATCTATCTATCTATCTATCTATCTATCTATCTATCTATCTATCTATCTATCTATCTATCTATCTATCTATCTATCTATCTATGTGTGTGTATGTGTGTGTGTGCGCATCTATGTATATATATATATATATATATATATATATATATATATATATGTATGCGTGTATAAGGAGTGGCCGTGTGGTAAGAAGCTTCATTCCCAACCACATGGTTCCGGGTTCAGTCCCACCGCGTGGCACGTTGGGCAGGTGTTTTCTACTATAACGTCGGGCCGACCAAAGCCTTTTGAGCGGATTTGGTAGACGGTTAGTGAAGGAAGCCCGTCGTATATATATATATATATGTATTTATATGTATGTATTATTATTTGTGTCTGTGTTTGTCCCTCAATCATCGCTTGACAACCGATGTTGATGTGTTTACGTTCCCGTAACTTAGCGGTTCGGCAAAAACAGAGTGATTGAATAAGAACTAGGCTTGAATAAGAACTAGAATAAGTCCTCGGGTCCATTTGTTCGACTAAAGATCGTACTCCTGTATGACCGCAGTCAAATGACTGAAACGAGTAAAAGAATAGAAGAATATATATATATATATATATATATATATTATATATATATATATATATATATTTATTTTATAGAAGGAGCTTCTACAGGACTAGAACTGTTTCATTCAAATGAAATCATCAGGAGCTTCCTGATGGTTTCATTTCAATGAAACAGTTCTAGTCCTGTAGAAGCTCCTTCTATACACATAAATTAATTTACTCTGCTATGTATTGAGTACCTTATTTACTGTGGTTAACCCCGACTCAACCCGGGACCTACATATATATATATATATATATTATATATATATATATATATTATATAATATATATATATGTATGCGTGTATAAGGAGTGGCCGTGTGGTAAGAAGCTTCATTCCCAACACATGGTTCCGGGTTCAGTCCCACCGCGTGGCACGTTGGGCAGGTGTTTTCTACTATAACGTCGGGCCGACCAAAGCTTTTGAGCGGATTTGGTAGACGGTTAGTGAAGGAAGCCCGTCGTATAATATATATATATGTATTTATATGTATGTATTATTATTTGTGTCTGTGTTTGTCCCTCAATCATCGCTGGACAACCGATGTTGATGTGTTTACGTTCCCGTAACTTAGCGGTTCGGCAAAAACAGAGTGATTGAATAAGAACTAGGCTTGAATAAGAACTAGAATATGTCCTCGGGTCCATTTGTTCGACTAAAGATCGTACTCCTGTATGACCGCAGTCAAATGACTGAAACGAGTAAATAAGAATAGAAGAATATATATATATATATATATATATATATTATAGAAGGAGCTTCTATACAGGACTAGAACTGTTTCATTCAAATGAAATCATCAGGAGCTTCCTGATGGTTTCATTTCAATGAAACAGTTCTAGTCCTGTAGAAGCTCCTTCTATACAATAAATTAATTTACTCTGCTATGTATTGAGTACCTTATTTACTGTGGTTAACCCCGACTCATCCCGGGACCTACATATATATATATATATATATATATATATAAATATATGAAGTTAATCCAAACAAGAAAGCACAAATAAAAAAAAAACAACGCGAGGATGTGGAACAAATATAGTATTATTGGACGCTCATGAAGGAAGGGAAGAAGGAGGGTTTAACGTTTCGAGCGGAGCTCTTCGTCGGAAACATAGGAGAAGGAAAGATCCAGAGAAGGGAAGACAGAGGGAAAAAAAATCGCCAACGGTGCACACGCGGTCACGGTGCTTTTCTTTGGTACAAAGCCTTAAAGGGACACAGTTGTTAGAAGGCTGTAGAGTATACACTTACATACCTACATGTATATGTACGCACATATATGCAACATACACACGTATATGCATTCTTATGTGCCATACTATAGCCAATAGGATTACATGCTCTCCGAACTATTGCTTCAGTCAGTAAAAAAGATCAATGGAACGAAACCTTGTTTCTGATTTGTATTCCTGTTTACTATACATATGAGGAACCCTCAGAAACACATACACTTATACAGATTCATATCCGTATGAATTTGTGCACGTATTACTATTAATATATGTACATATTTGTGCGT
>NC_043005.1:74262485-74277485 GCF_006345805.1 Octopus sinensis
TCTTCGGAGGAAACCCATCTTAAGTTGAATGTAAACACAATAAGATTAGATTCAATAGCTAACCAGTAATGTTGAAGAACTGATTTATTTTGTTTATTTTTGTGGGGGTTATTGTAGTTGTACGGCTTTTGCTGTTCTCTACAACCTTTTTTACTCATCTACTTATCCTTTTCTTCTAAGCAAGGAGCCTGATTGCCTTCCAGTTAGCACCCAAATGGTGTACGACTCTGGGAAAGCTTTGTGATCTCTAGGAGCCATTAGCTGCATGTCCACGAAGTACCCAGCCAATCACATATTTTACATGACTTTCTTGATCCTCATTATTCTGTACTGAGTTGCAATTGTGACAGAGATCCAAGGGCCAATCTCCGTACTAACTAATGTGCGTGGTCTTGATCCTTGTGTTCCATTTCTCTATATGTGGTAGTACCAATCTTTGGTCCTACTACACAATTTCCCACTTCATGAACCTCATATTGTGTTGTCCCATGCACTGAGACACCAAACTGGAGGTGTATAACGCTCCCGTTCACATTGCATTCTTGCTCCATTTTCAGTTTTCGTGACTTAGTATACGGTCCTATAAGCCTTATCTTGTCTGAGGGGGCGGGTGATATAATTCCACAAATCGTCAAGATCTACTGCCAACTGCTACTCTGAGGGCATAAGAAAAGTTCCTTGTCTTTTTAAAGGCGCTGAGATGTTATTTGCTTTTCACTTGCACTTAGATAAAGACCTTCGACAGAGTCACATAAATTCTATTTTTCGTACGTTACAAATGCCCATTTTTCTGTTAAAGGCATCGCTTACAAAATAATTGTCAGCACACAACAGATTCAATCCTTAAATGTTTTTTATTTACTTCGTTTTGAGAACTGAGCAGTTGTTATCTATGAAATCTTTAAATTGTTCAAATTGTTATTTTTAACTGCCGAATTATAAATATTTAAGTTTTCGAGTGCACATCATGTCTTGCTTGGCCGTAAAATTTCATCTCATTTATATACATACGTATATATATACATCTATATATGTATATATATATATATATATATATATATATATATATATATATATATATATATATATTATATATATATATATACATATATAACATATATATATATATGTTTCTTTATTAGCCACATATATATATATATATTATATATATATATATATATATATATTATATATATATATATATATTTCTATATTGCCCACAGGGGGCTAAACAAAGACAGACAAACGGATTAAGTCGATTACATCGACCCCAGTGCGTAACTGGTACTTATTTAATCGACCCCGAAAGGATGGAAGGATAAGTCGACCTCGGTGGAATTTAAACTCAGAATGTAACGGCAGACAAAATACTGCTAGGCATTTCGCCCGGCGTGCTAACAATTCTGCCAACTCGCCGCCCTAAATACTATATACTATATATACATACCATATACTATGTACTATATACTGTACATATATATAGCGTATAGTATCTAGTAAGATGAAACAAGTTAAAAAATATGTCTATCTATCTATCTATCTATCTATCTATCTATCTATCTATCTATCTATCTATCTATCTATCTATCTATCTATCTATCTATCTATCTATCTATCTATCTATCTATCTATCTATCTGTGTGTGTGTGTGTATGTTTGTGTATGTATCTCTAACTGCGATCACTCGTATATCTGACACGTGACATACTGTGCATTTGCGCCGCCAATGCCGATTTGATAGAGGATGTGGGCTCTTGTACAAGCATTTCATCACTATAAATATACCATTTGTACATGTTGATTCAGCAACAAACTGTGGGGTCGTCTTTGCATGTGTGTGTGTGTGTCTGTGAGATTGTTCCTTGTATAATCATATTCAGTTTCAGTTTTGGTGCGAGAGGGGCCATTTCTTTGACGAGAAGCCATCTTGCGAAGAAACGTCAACATAAACAGAACATATACAACTATACCGAATATGACAGACCATATGTCTCTGCTGGTATGTAACCGTAATCTTACGCAACGAAACACCTGTCGCCATGGTTGAGATTTTTCAACAGGTTAACACCTGCTTTGATAGTATAGGGCATAGGTCACAACCTTATATGAGGTAGATTTCTGGAAATTTTCCAAGAAGATAAACGGCTTCTGGAACACAAATACCCACACCCATATGTACTTAGACACATGCATACACGTATGTGTGTCGAGGCGTTTAGGCCTCTCTGTGTGCGTGTGCATCGTGTACGTATAAATATTTATTATTTGTAAAGAAGAATGTTGTTGAGAGTGGCTTCGAAGTGTCAGTTTATCTGACCGAAATTTCGAAGTCACTGTCAACAACATTCTCGTTTAAGAATAAATTTGTACGTTTCAAAAATTATAGCGGAACCCGTCAGATTAATGTAAAATTGTTTTTATCGTAACTGAACATTGATATATATGTATATATATATATAATTAATAGTTATCACCATACTAATATGGCAGTCTTATAAATATAAGACTGCCATATTAGTATGGCGATAACTATTAATTTCCAGTAACGCTGCCGTAATCTCCTTTAGAGAGACTTAGTAATTTTAATATTTCTATTATATATATATATATAAATGATGAGGGAAACGGAAGATGGATTAGTACGAATCCTTACTCAGCACGACACACTGCAGATTTCCTGATGAAAATCCAGTGAAAATTACGATATAATTATATATACTTGCCGAATAGCCTGTCGTTGCTAGACAATTTTTATATAATTTTTTGTTTATTCGATGTCAGACCATGCCTTCCCCAACAGATATACTTCTTGATCAAGACAGATTTGTGCAATTTTCTGAAAAAAAAAAAATCATCGTTGTGCATTTTTCCTTCGACCGTTTCACATTAATTTATTCAATAATACTTCAGAAATTCTTACAACTTTGGTTGTCGTAATGCTTTGCTTTCGTTTGTTTAATAAAAGTTCCTCCTCCTAATAATTTTGCTTCCATTTTGTGAGAGACGCCTATCATGCAGAAAATGCCGGCTACCAAATCCTCTTCTTTGTTAGGTAAAATTTATTAAACTTTAAACCTCAGTAGCATTTTTCTGTAATTTCTGAACAAATAACAAAATCGGAGTTAACGTGGAAAATTATTTCAATACACCAAATTTGAAAACTTTGACGTAAATTTGAAATCTCACAATATGTGACAGCAACAGGGATGACCCTACAAAAGCAGAGAAGCAGACATCACGCCCCCCCCCACACACGCACACACATTTACAAGTGTGCATACAGATAATCACGATTTTAAAATGGTATATAGTAGACATATGTGTGTATGTACGTCTATATGCATATGCATGGTGTGCGTGTGAGTGTTTTTTTGCTATAGACATCAGAATAGCTACCTATTCTCCTTAAAGTTACGTATTCCTCACACACACTTTTCTTAGTGTGCGTGCGTGTGTGTGTGCGCACGCGCGCTGTATCTCTCTATTTACGACAGTATGTATGAAGCGTCGCATGTATATGACAGCTGTATTAACGTAACACCTCATTACAACTCAATATTTGTCGCTTACATAGCGCTGTTTTCCCCTTCCCTGATATAAGGCACCCTCTCTCTGCTACTGCGTTTTCCTCCGACTAATATTTTTTGCACCCTTCTCATTTTATCATATAATTCGTTCAGTCCCACTGGAGGACACATTACAGAGTTTTATTGAAATCCACTTAGCCTGGATGAACTGGATGTTCGTACAACATGTAAGCAAAGTTTCGTGAATATTGGTTCGCTGGTTTAGGCACCGCGACGGTAACAGACAGACAGAAATTGCCATTTATAATAAATAAAATATGTATATATGTAGTTATGTACGTGTATGTATCAAAGGATCAAAGATACTTTTCGAATCACAGACTTACATGACCGTTTTTTTACCGGATTCTGTGGCATATATATTTACTATGTAGTCAAGACGCCGGTCCGTCACAGTATTACACATTTTCATCCCCTGAGTGAAGATGCGCAACGCAAAATGCCGTATTTTGCTGAAGAACACCATGCATTGCCCGATCTAGGAATCGAAATAACAATTTTACGATCATCTGTGCAACACCCTAATCCCCAAGTCACGCGCCTCCACTCATAGATATATAATTACACACACACACACACAGACACACACAAACACACACACATACATCAATACATATATATAATTGTTACCTTGTTTATGAAGAGAGTAAGCCTAATAGTTATTAGAGAAATTGACACCAGGTAGGTGGAGTAACTATATAGTTAATGTCAATTTCATTGCAACGTTTGTATTTTATATCGCTTTTCAAACGTTCATCATACGCACAACCAGATAAACACACACATACAGTCGTATTCATATACGTGGACAATTATCTATCTATCTATCTATTTGACTAATCAAAAATCCAACAAATACTGAGCGAGTGAACGTGCTTTACCGGCAAACTACGAATTATATACCATACGATTTATTAACTAATAATAATAATACTAGTAAGATAATAATAATAATAATAATAATAATAATAATAATAATAATAATAATAATAATAATAATAATAATAATAATAATAATAGTGATGATGATAGCATCCCCCACACATGGATCCTCGAAACACTAGCCATTAACAAAGTAGCACCAACAATTATAAAATTCATAGAGCACTCTATGAATAAATGGCAAACAGTGCTGCAGCTCCAAACAAAAGAGGGACTCATGAAAACCAAAGCCATCCCCATTAGAAGAGGAATATTCCAGGGAGACACGCTCTCTCCACTCCTTTTCTGCTTGGCACTGTCACCTCTATATGATATGCTAAATAGAACTGGATGCGGATATAAATGTTACGGCAAAACGATCAGCCACCTTTTATATATGGATGACCTAAAACTATACACTGCAAATGACAAACAGCTGGAAACACTATTAAAGACAGTTCATGGATTTACCAAAGAAATAGATATGAAATTTGGATTAGAAAAATGCGCCAAAGTAACCATGAAAAGAGGAAAACTAGTTAAGAGTAGCAACATCACACTAGATAAAACCAATGAAATAAAAGAATTAGACCAAAGCCAAACTTACAAATACTTAGGAATCCATGAACTAGACAAGACACAACACACACAAATGAAAGAGAAAATTAAAAAAGAATATTATAGACGAGTTAGATCAATACTAAAACAGAGCTCAATGCTAAAAACAAGATAATAGGTATTAACACTTTAGCTGTCCCAGTTATAAGTTACAGCTACAATATCCTTAACTGGACACTAAATGAACTGACCAAAATAGATAGGAAAACAAGAAAAATAATGACAGGATCTAGGATGCATCACCCAAAATCTGACATAGAAAGACTATATATACAACGTATAGAAGGTGGTAGAGGCCTTATACAGCTGGAAAACTACTATAAACCACCATAGGACTGCAAAAATATCTACTTCAGAAGGAAGGAAAACTTATACAAATAGCGGTAAAACACGAGCAAAACAAAAAACTGTTCTCAGTATTTAAGGAAGCTGACAAATACAAACAAGAAATCATACCACCTAATAAATATGAAGAAGAAGAAGAAGAAGAAAAAAAGAAGAAGAAGAAGAAGAAGAAGAAGAAGAAGAAGAAGAAGAAGAAGAAGAAGAAGAAGAAGAAGAAGAAGAAACAACAAAAGCTATAAAACAAATGAAATCCAAACTAAAAATAGAACAGCAACGAACCATGATAAAACGATGGCAAGAAAAGCCCCTTCATGGTAAATACTGGACTAAACTAAACGCAAAAGAAATAGACAAAGAAAAATCCCAGCAATGGTTGAGAAGCTCAGGACTCAAAGCAGAGACAGAGGGATTTTTAATTGCAGCACAAGACCAAAGCCTCCCCACCAGAAATTACCAAAAACATGTAATGAAAAGAAATACAAGTAACTGCAGAATATGTGGAGATGGACAAGAAACAATAAATCATATTCTCTCTGGCTGCCCAGTCCTGGCTAAGAAGGAATATATTCACAGACATGACAGAGTTGGAACCTGCATACACTGGAAGCTATGCCAACATTATGGAATAACAACAGAAAAAAGATGGTATAGGCACACACCAGAAAAGGTCACAGAAAACGAGAAAGCAACCATACTCTGGGATATGCCGATAAACACAGATAGAGAAATTAAGGCCAACAGACCAGATATAGTTGTCAGAGATCATGAAGAAAAAAATGCTTTCTAATTGATGTATCAATACGGGCAGATGACAACGTGTCTCTAAAAGAAATGGAGAAACTTTCAAAATACAAAGACCTGGAAATAGAGGTAACCAGAATGTGGAATCTAAAAACAGAAACAATTCCTATCATAGTAGGTGCATTAGGCATGATAAAAAAATATTCAGACAAATACATAACAAAAACACCAGGACTTACAAACACATATAACATACACTAGGCACTGCACACATCCTACGCAGAACACTTTCCATACAATAACCATCAGAGCATCACAACAAATCACAGCACATACCCAAGGCACACAGAGCTGCGCTCGGTATTGAAGTGAAAGCACGCTATAAAAATAAAACTACTGAATAATAATAATAATAATAATAATAATAATAATAATAATAATAATAATAATAATAATAATAATAATAATAATGATAATAATAATAATAATAATAATAATGATGATGATAATGATAATGATAATAATAATCCTTTCTGCTGAAGGCACAAGGCCTGAAATTTGGAGGTAGGGGGACTAGTCGATTACCTCGACCCTAGTGTGTCACTGGTACTTAATTTATCAACTCTGACAGGTTGAACGGTGAAGTCGACCTCGGCGTGCTAACGATTCTGTCAGCTGGCCGCCTTAAGTGCTGCTGCTACTACTACTACTATTACTACTACTACTACTACTACTACTAACAATAATAATACTACTACTACTACTACTACTACTACTACTAACAATAATAATACTAATAATAATCGAGCATGTAGTTTCTGCTTTGCTGAACGTATCCATTCTGGTGATGGCGTTCATGACCAAGTGGACCGATTCTTGTGTGTACGTGTGTATTTGATTGTGCTTGTGCGTGTATTATTTCGTTTCTGCAATTGTTTTGCAGCATTCTTCATGTGAAAATCTTGAGTTGAAACAGATGTTATATCTTGGGAGGATCAATTTTCCAATGAGAAACACACACACTCACACACACTGATTCCGTTTCACTACTTTATATTTTTACTCATCAACTTGTTTATCAATTAACCAATTTACCGCTCGACTGATTGTCTAATGGTTCGATTAATGAGCTGGTTTGTCTGAATCCTTGTGTTACCTTTTGCGATGTCATCAACGACATGTCTTCGGTCCTCCTGACCTGTCTCAATGTCATTAATATTCTGTTACGTTTATATGTTACTAGCAGTATCGCCCGGCTTTGCTCGGGTTTGTTTCGACCCTTTAGAATTAGAATTTTTGAAAAGTAATAATTTTGCATTATGTAGCTTGTTATTCTCGTTAAGTGAACATTTTTCTGGTTGAAATACACCAAAAAATGGCGACACAGCAGTCAAATAATCGTAAAAAATTGGGATTTTCATAGAAATAAAACACCTTTTTGATATAAATAATTTTTGGTGTTAACATGGTCCGATTTGAATTTTTTCTTCTACGGAAGGAAGGGCAAGCCTTCTTCTATCATACTCTCAACTTTGGTCAACTTGCGCCGCAGGGTCTCGGAGGAGATAGTGTTCGTTGAAGGCTACCAAACCTGCCATACACAGACAACTTCAGCTTTATCTATATATATAGAGAGATTTAGGACTTGTATGAGTGAATGAGTACATGTGTGTGTGTATGATGTCTGCGAAGGACATTTTTGAGCAGTACATTGTACGTGCATGTGCGTGTATGTCTGTCTTTTTATATAACTCGCCGAAAATTAGTCCTTTCTACTTGTCGCCCCGATATCTTTATTGTGGACAGATCGTATTTTGTATTTTTATGTCTGTCCATTTCAGTCTTACTTATAACACATGGGAATAGAGAATTTATTTACTCACATACACACTTTCACGTGTATAGCCATCTACGTACATATACATGCATTAAAAGACATCTAAACACGCACCCGCTATATTATAAATATACGCGTGTGCACACACACACGCTCATATCAGGTTGAGTAAAAAGTAAGCAACGTTCTGAAACTTGAAATTCATCACAATATATTTCAACAATGCGAAAATTTTATTCACCAAAGTATCATTACAATCAACACATTTTTGCCAACGAGTTACAAGTTGTTTATTTCGGTAACATAAAAATCTGAAGTTCTGGAACTGATGAACTCTTTGGACGCACTTTCAGCATTGGTTGATTTTTGAACTCCTTCTCCCGTAGAAAACCATCAAGGTGCTTGAAAAAGTGGTCGTCGTTAGGATAAAGATCTGGGGAATAAGCTAAGTGGGGAGGAATTTGGTAGCCAAGTTCTCTCAATTTCTGGAGCGTCGTTAGTGAAACGTCTGGTCGAGCATTATCATAAAGAATGATTGGCCCTCTTCTGTTGACCATTCTGGGACGGAGGGCTAACAGTTTTTCGTTCATTTTGGCAGTTTTATGTCAATATGTTTCTGCAGTAATGGTTTTTCCGGGTTTTAAGGCGTCATAGAGGATGAATCCAGCAGTACACAAACAAGCAGTCGCGATAGCATTCTTTTTGAAGAGCTCGGGTTTAGGGAAGGTGTTCGGTGCTTCATTTTGGTCCAACCATTGCTAAGAAGTTACGCACTTCATGGTTCAAACGTTGCTTTACTTATCACACAACCTGAGTCCCGAAACGTGTGCGTTACTTTCACCACTTCGCTCTTAAATCGAAGTCGACTCCCATTTCCATTGTTTGTATTTTAGAAAAGTGCAGTGAACTGATTTTATCAGAATTACCTCCCTTGCTCATTGCTTTTGTTTTTCTAGATTTTAAACTGCAGAAGGAGATTTTATGTTTTACTTATATAGATAATTTCAGTTAATTGATGTTTTTCAGTTCACATTATTGCATTTAAAAGATCTTACCGTTTCTGCATTTAGTAGTCAGAACATAACCGGAGATACATTCCTGCAATCACATTAAAGAACACAAACACTTGTTCTTGGCTTCTATCAAAGCAGAATTGTTTAACTTCGATTTTTTACCAAAGCTCAGTCTTAGTCTAAACTTCGTTTCGTTACATTTCAATAAAGACTGTTTAACTTTGAGCGTTAAGTATACCTTTTGAAAATACGTGGGTAGTGTACACCAGAAACTGATGCACTTTTGCACCTGTTCTAGTGTGATATGGAACCTTAGACAAGAGATTAAGATGACGTGTATATTTGTTTCCGGGAGCAAGAGTCAACAATAAGTTTAAGACCTCAAGCTACAGAAACAGCAATCAATTGTCGTATCTTCTGAAAGCAGTAATCACAGTTGTGGGTCTTCAAGGCAAGACCTTTCTCACAATAGAAAAACAAACATAAAATCTAACGAATTAATGAGCAAATAGATGAAGCTCCAAAATCTTTTGCAATAATCAAATCTTGAAACACATTTATTTCCGTAATTCACTACGCAAACCTAATTTATCTGTACAAATATCATAGAATTTTATTTTGAAGAGTAGGACTTCTAGTAATATATCTTAGTAAACACACAATTTTACCGGAACTAATTAGGTATAATGAGAACGTATCCTATCCTACATTATCATTTAATCCTCTTTGTTCAACAACTTTATACCAAGCAACGTCGAGCAAGATATCATTTTTCAGCAGACGATATACGTGCTACAGCTTCATTATCTTCTATTCTGTATCCGGGCATTATTGACTAATGGATTTGTGTCAAACAGCCGTTATTGTGTGTAGGACGGATATGGCTATCGACGAGAGACCATGGTGAAGAATGCCTGAATCTCTCCTTTAACAGGGAATTAGAGGCAGGTTTATTTTCTGTCTGGTGGCAAAAGCGAAGTAGGTTATATAATGTCGAAGCAAAAAAAAAATGAGGACAGACATTTACCGCGAAGGTCAATGACTTTGAAAACGAAGGCGAAAATGGAGTAAGAGGTGTTTGTATCCATTAAATTGTTAAAAGGTCGGTGATACCTGAGAGGATGGCGAGAATGATAATGGCGAAAATGAGACTGGGAGTTGTGACAGGGAACTCGGCTTTAGTAGTCATGGTGATTCTGGATTTGTGGGGTTTCTTCATTGGCTCCAGTTGGGACCTCGCAATTATTTATTTGTATACTGTGTGCACTTTTGATCTCAGTCGATTACACTATAAACCCTTACGCATTACGGATCTGTTTTAGTAATTTCCCCTTCGTTTGTCGTTCTCCTGCAAATAAATCCTCCTCATTGTCGTCGTCGTCGTTGTCGTCCTCCTCCTCCTCCATTTCCTCCTCTTTGTCCCTGTTTATTTGGGGGCCATTTTCGCCATCATCATTCTCCTTGTTTCTGTTGTTTTGGTTGCCAAGCGCACGTTCATCTGCAGAGAATTCAAATTTAACACCTTTTTCTTAATGAAAAACGTGGATTTAAAACATATTAAATTTGCTGTCAGAAGGCTTCAGGACACTAGAATATTTATCCCATTTATATAGATTGTTGCTTCTATAACATATCTGCAGCAAACATAAGGAGGAGGATTCTATTGTTACAAAAATTGTTTTCTAGGCCATCTATAGGCACAGTTCAGAGCAATTCTCGTTTAAATTCATCTTATTTTCCTTACACTATTAACATAATTCTAATGTTATTAGTGTCATAATACTAACTAACGCCTCTCATAAAAATTCCCTATTTTATAATTTTTCTCATTTCTGTTTTAAAACACATACATATAGATGCACATTAATTTGCATTTACGTTCTCAGTTCAAATTCTGCCGAGGCCGACTTTGCCTTTCATCCTTTCTGGGTCGATAAATTAAGTAGCAGTTGCGTACTGGGTTCGATTTAATCAACTGGCCCCTCCATCCAAATTTCGTGCCTTGTGCCTAGAGTAGAAAAGATTATTTTATAAAAAAAGCCCATTTGTATCTTCAACTTTTTTCCATAGTTAAGAATCTCGAAAGTGTAACACTCAAATTTGTTTCCTTTTGCTAAAGATTTACAACTGTCTTTAATTTCGTTCCATAGTTAAGTAACTTGAATGTGTAACGATTTATTACATTTTGCTAAAGATTTCAATTATGGCTTCAACGTTATTCCATAGTTAAAGATCTTGAAAATGCAAACTCTCAAATTTGTTTCACTTTGCTAAATTTTTTGATTATGTCTTCGAATCGTTCTATAGTTTAAACTTGGCAGGCGGAATAATTTTATTATCTAAAGATTAATATACACTGTCGTGTATAATTCGGGGCAATGTGTTTATATACAATAATCATTACAGTTGAACGTCCAGGGTAACGATCCTAGAGTGACACTTCTTCATTTCACGTATTTGAGAAGAATCATAAGCTTCATTCACTTCCCTCGTGTCTCTTTCCGTGTTAACCAGTCAGGTCTTGTCACTATGTAACAGAAACCGTTATTATTGCGCATGTGTGACTCGTTACGTTTGCATCCGTGTTCATATGTAATTTTATTAGCCTGACACATTTAAACACAAAGGATGAAATCGGTTGTTCTTCAATGTTGTTCTTACACTACATTTGTATGCACTGCACTCAATGCTCTGGCTTATTATAATCGGTACAGAGTGACTTGAAAATCTATGATTTTCTTAATCTCTGTTTTCATTCCCGTGTATTTGGATAGCATTTCCAAATTGACTGAAAATGTTCTTATCAAGTCAACCAGTGTATGCCAAGTTTATAGTTTGTTTGTATTTGATAACAATACAGAGAAGTCATTACCCTCCGCTATGCTTGTATTTGATAACAATACAGAGAAGTTCTTACCCTCCGCTATGCTTGTATTTGTATATCCCTGAGAATAGCAATTGTGTTGTTTTATATAGCTTATTTTTGTGTGATGGTTGCTTTCACTAATTCCCTCTTCAAATGCGATTTTTCAAATGTTTGCAATTTTTTTTTTAATGAACGTAGCTGAGGTATCGAATCATTGACTTCATGGAGGGTATCCACGAGGGCAATATTAATTTACGTCGTTTGCTATTTGGCACTCCATGTGACGTTCAGGAATTTTTCATCATCATCATCATCATCATCATCATCATCATCATCATCATCATCATCATCATCATCATCACTATTATTATTACTATTATTATTACTATTATTATTATTATTATTATTATTATTATTATTATTATTATTATTATTATTATTTATTATTATTATTATTATTATTATTATTATTACGATTATTAAGGTGGTGAGCTGGAAGAGTCGTTTGTACATCCGGGCGAAATGCTGAGCGGTATTTCGTCTGCCGCTACGTTCTGAGTTCAAATTCCGCCACGGTTGACTTTACCTTTCATCCTTTCGGGGTCGATTAAATAAGTACCAGTTACGCACTGGGGTCGATATAATCGACTTAATCCGTTTGTCTGTCCTTGTTTGTCCCCTCTGTGTGTAGCCCCTTGTGGGTAGTAAAGAAATAGGTATTTCATTTGTCGGTATGTTCTGAGTTCAAATTCCGCCGAGGTTGACACTTTACCTTTCAGCATTTCCGAGTCGAGGGTCAATGTTATTGACTCATCCCCTCCTCGAAAATTGCTGCCCTTGTGGAAAAATTTGAAACCATTATTATTATTATTATTATTATTATTATTATTATTATTATTATTGTCATTATTATTATTATTATTGAGTGAGAGAACAGTGCATGCCATCAAAGTGACACTGGGGTAAAATATACGAAGCCCAGTATACCCATCATGACTACCCGTCTGATAAGGGTACACTAGGCACATGCATCACCCCCATATGTGCGCGACATGGTGATCTCATATGAAGATAATTTATTATTATTATTGTTATTATTATTATATTATTATTATTATTATTATTATTATTATTATTATTATTATTATTATTAAGGCAGCGAGCTAGCAGAATCGTTAGCACACCGGGCAAAATGTTTAGGAGTATTTCCTCCGTCTTAACGTGTAGTGGGGCTATTACTCCGTTTTGTATTTATTGGGGCTCAACAGGATCTGAGTGTTCATGGAGACTCTCGTCGACCCCATATTGTCATTAGTCACCTAACTGTACGCTCGTCACCTACCTGTGCTGAGAAACAAAAGCGACTTCGAGACAAGATTCCCTGTCATGTCTCTGACTGTGACGGGTTTCTTCTGAAAAGTGCTGAGGCACCACCCAGCGAGCAGGCGTGTAGGGCGTGACCTTTCGCTAAATTCTCACCGCATTGTAATTTTTGGATAACGTACACACACTTCCGTTTGCCATGTAACGCAAACTAATGCTAATTTGTTCTTGTCTAAAACCATATCACTGTTGTCTAATATAATAGCAAATCACTTTTATTCTCATTGATTAGTCACATACTCAGTCTTCTGTGTAATGAGAAACAGATTGATATTAGTCAAAGTATACTCAAGCGATAATAACGTCTTGTGCATCACACAGTTAACGAGCTGTGAGGGAAATACCTGCAGCACAGTCAGAGCTAAAGAATCACAGACCATGTCGATGTATCGATCGTTTCTGCTTGATGGTAAAGCCTTTCTCTTGGATAGGGTGAAGAGTTTGCCCCAGGTTGCAGTTCGGCAGTATTTACTCACACAACTCAAGGAAGTTAGTTACTGCAGGTACCTTAGATCTTATGGACTGCCGTCACCAATACTACTCCAGAAATATTCACTTCGTAACAAACATACAATGCGAAATACCGTCGCATACAATTGAAAATTCCGCAGAAACTATCCTTTAATTCTACCCTAAAAAATGGGGTGAAACTTTTTATATATATGCGCTTGAGTTTAACAAAGTTGTCACAATGGCAACACCATTTGGTAGATGTCACATATATAAATATTCCTTCAGGTTCAAAAGTATGGACACTTCATTAAATGTAATGTTTTCTTTCTAACTCTAAAAACTAAAGATTGAAAACTTACTATAAATTGAATTATTTGCGTTAAAATCACATATTTAGCAGGCCTAGTCACGTTTTACATATGTAGATATCAAAGCTATAGTTAAGTGACTACGATTTTATTTCTTCATAACGTTCTTAACGATGTGTATTTTAATAACATTTTCCTAAGGTGTATTTTTGAATAAGTAGATTGTGAGGATGAGTTAAAAGTGTGTTTGTTGGTTCGCTTGTTGTAGATAGAAAATTTCCTAACTTTTTAACAATTGAATAATTTAACAATCGTTCCAGTTTTTTATTCACAAAATCGATCATAGTGCTTTTTACACTTTTGGCATCAGGACAATGTCGAGAAACTATGCTAGTATGTATGTATGTATGTATGTATGTATGTATGTATGTATGTATGTATGTATGTATGTATGCGTGCGTGTGTATATATATGCGCGTATGTATGCATGTATGTGTGTGTGTATGTATGTAAGTATGTATGTATGTATTATGTATGTATGTAAGTATGTATGTATGCGTGTGTGTATATATATATGCGTGTATGTATACATGTATGCATGTATGAATGCGTATATATATATATATAAACAACTTATAAATAAGGGCAAACGAAAAAATTTCTAATGCCAAATATGCCGAAACTAGACACATTGTCCATAACCATATAATTTATCACAATAAGCACGTTACTCGAAAAGGGTCGACAGAAATTTCGAAAAAATTCCGTTATTACCATATCGGACCGATTTCAGGGTGAATTCATAAGAACCTTCGCTTCGTCAGTGATAAATGCGGCAAAGAAATAAATGAAATACTTACTCATACCCATGGAAGAAGGAAACTCTAAGTCATGCGTACAACTGAGTACCCCAAATATATCCAAAATA
>NC_043005.1:74284985-74309985 GCF_006345805.1 Octopus sinensis
GTCTGCTACACTCTTGCTCTCCACCTACTCTCTCATCGTTTGGTTCTCCGTCTCCCCATCCTTCCCTCTTTGTTTTCGTTTATTCCCTCATTTGTCATTTTAACATGTCTATCTTAACCTTTCTTTTTTCCCGTTCTCTCTACTTCTCTGTTCCCGCTCATGAAGCATTTCCCTCTCTCAGTATATATATATATATTTCTCTCTCACTATATATCTACTTCTCTCTATCTCTATCTCTATTCGTCCCGCAGTCTTTTATGATTTCTCCATTTGTCAATCTATCTTATCCAATACATTTTCCAACTCTTTCTTTATCCTCATCCTCGTTCTTCCTCTTTCTCTCCTTCATGCCCCTTCTCTCTCTACTTTCTTACTTGATATTTCACTCCCCCCTCTCTCTATTTCTCCCCCGTTCTTCCTCTCTGTCTATCTGACTTCCAATATTACTCCACTTAGCTTTTTTCATGACTCCATTTTCTTCCTTTCTCTCTTCCTCTCCCCAACTCTCTCTTCTTCTCTATCTCTCCGCAACATCCCCCTCTCTCTCTCTCCGCAACCCCACCTCTCTCTCTCTATTTCATTGGGCGACAGAAAACAACAATGACTCCGGCTAAAAGTTTGCCCTTCACGAAAGCAACACTCTCAGTTCTTTTGGCTGTCATGTTACAGTATTGCAGTGTAGAAAAGTTAATGCTCTACTTTACGACGTCGAGTACTTTTTCTTTCGTTCACCATTATTACTAACATTAAATTCGAAACAATGTCACCCAATTTCTACGCACGCACACACACACACACACACACACACACACACACACACACACACACACTCACACACAAACACACACACACACACACACACATCCATTATCTATTTATATGTAATCATATAATCCTTGAACAAAACTTTAAAAAATTGTTCAAGAATGTTTCAATACTTCCAACCCAAGTTTTATTATTCCATGTAATATAAACTAAACTGCTCCAAATTCAAAATGCTCCGCGCCATGGAAGGCTGAATTTGAGAGTTCAAACTATACCTATTTTATCAACCTACGAAGGGGGACAAAAGTTTACAGCGACGACATTTGAATGTCTCACCAACGTAAAGAAAGATAAGTCAATACATTAAGAGATTTTATATTTGAGGGTATATTTTTATGATGTTTTTTTTTACTTGTATTCGATGGCTCATATGTAAGGGGAAGTAAAGGCGATCAAATTGCTATACGGTATAGGGGTGGCTGTGTGGTAAGTAGCTTGCTTACGAACCACATGGTTCCGGGTTCAGTCCCACTGCGTGGCCTCTTGGCCAAGTGCCTTCTACTATAGTCTCGAGCCGACCAAAGACTTGTGAGTGGATTTGGTAGACGGAAACGGAAAGAAGCTCGTATATATATATATATATATATATATATATATATGTGTGTGTGTGTGTGTGTGTGTGTGTGTGTGTGTGTGAGTGTGTGTATGTGTGTGTGTGTATTTGTGTGTCTGTGTTTGTCCCCACAACATCACTTGACAACCGATGCTGGTGCGTTTACGTCCCCGTAACTTAGCGGTTCGGCAAAAGAGACCGATAGAATAAGTACTAGGCTTACAAAGAATAAGTCCTGGGGTCGATTTTCTCGAATAAAGGCGGTGCTCCAGCATGGCCACACTCAAATGACTGAAACAAGTAAAAGAGTAAAAGAGTATAATATTGGTTCATTTTTTTATCGTTCTCATTAGTTTCTTAGGTAAAGTTGACCTCAGCGGAATTTGAGCTTAGACTGTAAAGAGCCAGAAGAAATAATATCGCAATGCATTTTGTTCGACGCTCTGATGTTCCTCCGTATCCTAATAAATGTTTCAAATTTTGACACAAGGCTTGCAATTTTAGAAGGTGGGGGTTACCATCAATTCTAGATGACTGATTCTTTATTTTATGGATACAAACAGGATCAAAGCAAGAGTTGAGCTCAGTAGATTTGAACTAAGAATGTAACAAAACAGAACATCGAGTACCGCAAAGCTATTTTTTCAACATCCTAACGATTCTGTTAGCTTTTTACCTTGCGCTTTTGTTATTATTGAAGGATTCTTGAAGAATGACCTATTATTATTGAAGGGTTCTTGAAGGAATCACCTGTAAAAAATGTCTCACCTTAGTCTGCTGGCTGTGGACAGCTGACACTTTGCATCATACTGAGTAAAATACACTGTCAATTTTCATCTTATAATAATAATAATAATGATACTACTACTACTACTACTACTACTACTACTACTACTACTACTACTAATAATAATAATAATAATAATAACAATAGCTTCTGATATAGGCACAAGGCTCACAAATTTAAGGGGAGGGAAGTAAGTCGAAATATTCGACGCCAGTACATAACAGGTACTTCATTTTATTTTTATTTTATCAACCCCGAAGGAATAAAAGATAAATTGACACTGGTCGGAGTAGACCAAGGAACATAAAAATAAAAAAACAGAACAAAAATATTACAAATTATGCTATTTCTTCCCCTCTAATGATTCTGCCAATAATAATAATTGACTCTGATTTAAGGAGGTGGCCCGCAAATTTAAGGAGAGAAGAGTTAGTCTAAATCCTCGATCTCAGTACGTGACAGATAGTTTATTTTATTTTATCACCCGTAGAGGCATAAAAAACAAAGTTGACACGGGCTGGATTAGATCTAGGAACATTAAAAGCCAGAATAAAATCAGATATTGCAAACTATTGCATTTCCCCTACTTAAATGATTCTGCCAAACCAGTGACCTTTCAGGCACATCTATATTGACAACAATAATAAAAATTGGGGAAAATATTTGCTAATAAAACCACGAGTTAGAAAATGCCATGTGTAATCATAACAAAACTATTACTCTAGTTTTGCAGTTATTAGCTTTGGTAAATTTTTATTAACTCAGCTATTCTTGATTCATCATCAAATTCACATGGAATTTTTAGTTAAAGTATTAAATTCTCGCAGAAATATTATTCATCAGCTTGCAGTATACTCAACGTGTATTTATAACAGCTTTTTTGCCTATTTTTTTCCTGTTGCTTCGGGGTTTGTTTTCATTCATGCTCTGTTTTTTTCTTTCCTTTTTTTTTAAAGTTTTTTATGTGCGCTTGTTTGCTTTTTTTTTTATTTCTGCTTATTTATGTATTTGTTTATTTTTATTTATTTATTTATTTATTCATTTCGTAATTACCTTTCTCGAAAAATTCCTTTCATTTTATTGAGTAACTGAAGCCAAGATATTTTAGTAAGAGTTGGTTTGGATGTGGAATTTACAATGTAAATATAATGATGTAATTTTTTTTTCAATGTAATATTAGTTTGCGTGTGAGAGCGAGAAAAGCAGAAGAGAAAGAGAGAGAGAGAAAGAGAAAAAGAGTGGGAGAGTGACAGAGAGAGAGAGAGACAGATAGAGAGGATGGGAGGATATTTGTATTTAGCATGTGTATGTGAATGAGAGAGTGAGAAAGAGAGAGAGAGAGAGAGTGAGGGTGAGAGGGGATGAATGAATGAGTAAGAGAGATACGTCGGACATGTGAGCGTTATGTAAGTGTGCTAATGTAATATTTATGAAGCATCTGCCTGATTGAATGTTGTGTTTATTATGTGAGATGTATGGCGCATGTTTATTGTTCAATCTAAATTCTCGGCCTTTGTGAATCATTAACCTCTTAACAATGTGGGAAGACAATGTGTGCCATTCGAAGGAGTGAGAGGTATGGTTGTAGCTGTGCATAGCGGAGGTGGTGGTATTTAATTACAAACTCTTATGGTTTAAGTTCAAATTCTGCTGGGGTTAGCATATACACTATGTATGCATGCATGTATGTATGTATGTATGTATGTATGTATGTATGTATGTATGTATCTATCAGTCTGTCTGTCTGTCTGTCTGTCTGTCTATCTATCTATCTATCTATCTATCTATCTATCTATCTCTCTATCTCTCTATCTATCTATCTATCTATCTATCTATCTCTCTATCTCTCTATCTATCTATCTATCTATCTATCTATCTCTCTATCTATCTATCTATCTATCTATCTATCTATCTATCTATCTATCTATCTATCTCTCTCTCTCTCTCTATCTATCTATCTATCTCTCTATCTATCTATCTATCTATCTACACACATGCATATGCATATGCACACGTATAACAACTGGCAAAATTGACAGAGCATGTGTGTGTGTGAGTATAGAAGCACACACACTCACACACATGACCAAGCTCCACTCGTGAAGTACTTAGTTAATTCTTTGGCTCAAAAAGCAAATAGCAAGGCCATGTAGGGGGACATGGAGTTATGTACAGGGTGGTGTTCATGTAAAGAGTTCAGGCCACTTGAGGTCAAGGGAGTCTTTGAACCGAGCGCTTGTCGGCATCTTCACCATCTCGTCTGGCAGCTTATTCCACGGATCCGCAACCCGGACGGAGAAAGCCCCTCTCCTTCGATTGAGATGAAATCGTCGCAGATAGAGCTTTTCGGAATGACCCCGCAGCCGACGCTCTGGAGCAGAAGTGAAGAACAGCTCTTTCGAGAGGTTACACTTTCCGCTTATGATGTTGTGAGCAAGAATGAGATCACCACGGCGTAGTCGTTTTTCTAGAGAATAAAGGTCGAGCGTCTTCAGCCTTTCTTCATAAGACAAATTCTTGAGGATCATCACGAGGCTACGTTAAAAGAGATTTAGCCAAGGTTTTGCTCAATGGGATCGAAATCAAATCCACTTGATTGTGCAGTGAAATATTTTAACCCCATAGCCATACTGATGCTTGTGTAACAAATTATTAGAGCTTTAAATATACTGCCTTGTGATATTTGTTACGGTTCTCTGCGCTCTAATCAGTTCAAATCTATCGGATAACCTGCTCTAATTACCCCAAAACGAGATGACAATTTATGAAAAGCTACATTAGATGGAGGAGAACAACACCCTTCAACTGCTATAGTCGGACAACGATGATTGTTTGAATAACTTCCCAAGGGAAGTGAAGTAATGTTGGTGCAGTGCTGTCAGACCAATATCTATAACTCGTGACAAGAAGTAGGCTTGCCAATTAGAATATACTAACAATAATGATAATAATGATATTTTTTCTCAGAGACTTTCTTCGCCGTATATAATTACGTCAATCCCAAATGAAAGCGCTTTAAAAATCTATTTATCCATTTATTTATCCATTTATTTGTTCCTTCATTCATTTTTCTTTTAAAATTCAGCAATGCTAAATCGTTTAAATCGTAATATATATATTTTTTATTTATGCGCCCTTTTCAAGCCTAGCCAGGCTCATCGGCCCGTTTTCCCGGTTTCTATGGCGTATGCGTTCCCCCCAGTTGGACGGAACGCCAGTCCATCGCAGCGTTACTCAAGAAACAGGAAGAAAGAGTGAGAGAAAGTTGGAGCGAAAAAGTACAACTGGGGTCGCCCCCCCCCTGCCGGAGCCTCGTGGAGCTTTAGGTATTTTCGCTCAATAAACACACAGCGCCCGGACTGGGAATCGAAACCGCAATCCTCCAAACGCGAGAGCGCTGCCCTAACCACTGGGCCATTGCGCCTCCACTTAACTGGAAATATATCCTATATAATGGCCAAATGTTTTAAGTTCGCTTTGGAATCACACTCTAGCCAATGATTAACAGTAAGTTGAGAAATAGTGAAAATTACTATAGACATAATAATTTCGTGTATTGTGTTTTGGTTCGTAAAATCCCTGGAATTTTTCACCTTATGGGAATAACGTACCATCCTAAAATTCATTCAAAAGCTGACTCAAATTAACCGTTGCCTACAGCATTTGCAACCTTATGACAAACACATGCTTCGGACATTTGATTGGTTTAACAAAACCAAAACCCACACCCTAATAAAATATATCACACCCATCTAAGTCTGGTATCCGGAACTGTCACACTTCCTCTGTTGAATACTTTACCCAACGCAGCACCTCTAGAAGTATTTCCTAAAGAAATTTTCCTTTTACACCTACGTTTAACAATCAAATACTTCTCCAAGAAAATCCGATGTAAATATTCAACCATCCCAGTTCTTCAGTCTAGGTGGAACTGCAATAATGGAGTCGCCTTAATCTTCCTTCTGCCAGTTGATTACATCATATAACAGAAAGAAAGGCGGCCAGCTGGCAGAAACGTTAGCACGCCGGGCTAAATACGTAGCTGTATTTCGTCTGCCGTTACGTTCTGAGTTCAAATTCCGCCGAAGTCGACTTTGCCTTTCATCCTTTCGGGGTCGATTAAATAATTACCACTTACGCACTGGGGTCAATATAATCGACTTAATCCGTTTGTCTGTCCTTGTTTGTCCTCTCTGTGTTTAACCCCTTGTGGGTAGTAAAGAAATAGGTATTTCGTCTGCAGTTAGTTACGTTCCGAGTTCAAATTCCGCCGAGGTCGACTTTGCCTTTTCGGGGTCGATAAATTAAGTACCAGTTGCGTACTGGGGTCGATCTAATCGACTGTTCTCTTCCCCCAAAATTTCAGGCCTTGTGCCTCTAATAGAAATTATCATATAGCAGAAAGACTTGCGAACTGTTTCCAATAAAAGGGATGATACAAACGAAGAAAATGATAATAGCATTAGAAATTCATGTTTTACAACTGAAAACCCGTAAATTTATAAGACTTAGTAAACACCATGGTTGTACGTAAAGTTTATGAATTCAGATAAGCTCGTATGCTGTGAAAAGGATATTGATATTTTGAAACTGGCGCCTCATCTCAGTCGAAGCAATCCCTTTTTTTCGGACGAGCAGTCAGTCTTGAAACGTTTCCATCTTAATCACCACATGGCATACTAAATGATAAAAACTCAAATACTACTCTATGTCATATGAACATCTCCAGTTTCCATTGAATCATTTTCTTTACGCGCACACACACATACATACACTCACACACACATACACACACACTCACACACAAACACCTAAAGAAAAAAGAGTCCATGAAAACTGCGATATATATATATATGTATGTGCGTGTATGGGTGTGTATGGGTGTGTATATATATCTTTATATATATATATATATATATATATATATATATATATATATATGTATGTATGTATGTATGTATGTATGTATGTATGTATGTATGTATGTATGTGTGTGTGTATAGTTCAAATTACAGAAAACACATGCAGGAACAACATGCAGGTGCATTAGTTTAAAGCCCAAGAAAAATGAAAAAGTCCTTTACGTTTCGAGCCAATGCTCTTCGGCAGAAAGAATTAGCAGAAAAAATGGAGTGAGAAGGAAAAATAAACGGAGAGAAAAATGTGACATATATATATATATATACAGATGTATATACACATGTATGTGTATATACAGATGTATATACATGTATATATATCTATATCTATATATATACATGTATATATATACATGTATATATATATATGTATATATATATATATATATATATATATATATATATATATATATATATATATATATATATATATATATATATACATATATATATATACATGTATATACGCATGTATATATATAATGTAGAGGAACAGAGACGTATCATTTAAGACAGAATTGCCAGTTCACGTTTTGCTCCCGTTAATATCGACTAGAAATACTGTCTTAGATTTAAACTCCATTCCAGTTTTAATTTGGGATACAGTTTCAGTGGTACTCTCCCGATTTTTATTAATTTTTTGCAATACACACACACACACATACACACACACACACACACACATGTATATATATATATATATATATATACACGCATAATTTATTAGTGTTGTAATACATACCTGAACAATTTCCAGACAAATTTACTGGCGCGGGGAAAGAAGGTTTCAATTTGCTGGGCACAAACTTGGATGAAATCGAAGCGATGATTAGTAATCCATCAAAATTATATAATACTTTTCAGAAAATGCGGCCACACACGTACACAATATAACACACAAACGCGCGCGCACACACACAACGTTATATTTGTGTGTATGCGTATATGTATGTGCGGCGTATGTATGTGTGTGTATATATAATATATATATATATATATATATATATTATATATATATATATATATATATATATATATATATATATATACACATATATATATATATACATACACACATACATACATACATATATATATACATACATATATATATATATATACATATGTATATCTATTCTCTCTCCCTCCTTCTCCCTCTGTTTTTCTCTATATATATATGAACATACATATACATACATGTATACATATGTATGTATGTGGGTATATATATGTATTTACATATATATGTATATATTATGGTTATATATATATACATGTATATATATATATATATATTATATATATATATATATATATTATATATATAATATATTATATATATATATATATATTATACATGAGTGTGTGTTGTGACTATCTGGGTGAGTGTGTCTGTGCATGTGTGTGTATTATGTGTGTACGTGTGTGTGTTTATGTGTGTTTGTGTGTCTGTGTATGGGAAACCTGTGCGCGCGTACACGTAAACGGAAACTTCAGCACATTTGTGTTGCGGAAAGCCGTCCACACTCCCAAGAATGATGTTTCCTACCAACACTCAAAACAACGAATCTACGTAAATCCATGCACATACGATACACGCATGTATACTCGCATGTATTCCATTAAAATTTATGAACAACAGATATATAAAGAGAAAAAAAGAATGTCATCTATACCATATGCTTTGTAGTTTTGATAAGCGAATAAAAGTCATCGTTCCGCGGTTAGTTCCTGAGTATGGTTGGTCGATCAGATCAAAGAATTAATTGTGTCTCGGCTTTTCACACGGAATGATATTCTTTCTTCAAGGTCTATGTATTTCAACCTAAGACTTCAAACTTTTTAATTTTTAATTTTATCCCCTAAAGTGTGTTTAGATTGCAGCTCAAAGGCAGCACTAAAACCCCTTGTGGGTAGAGAGAACTTTACCAAATGTATAGCCTTTGAATTAATAATTTATACAGCAACGTCTTTGAAGTGAAACGGTGGAATGGTTGGGCAATCGTTAACTCGAATATGGGGCCGTTTCTTGTTGAACTATGTTATGAAATACTTATCCGCCAGTTAAAGAATGCCTTACAAATTCTTCTGCAGTTGATTGTAAACACTTGGGCATGTCGAATTCATGTATCTGTTTTAATACTGATTCGATATCAAACGTTAATATTTTGGGAAAAGCATGAACACCACTATGGCTTATTTTAGGAACCGGATGTACATATAAAAAAATCCACATTTCTGCCTACACAGAATAATCCATTACTCTCAAGCCAATGAGAAATGGGCTTTACTTGATTGCTTGTCCTTTTAAAAATAGCAGCGAAATTTTCAAATCGTTCTATCTATCTTGTAAAAGGACATATTAGGTAATGTCATTCTTGATATATAAAAGGATGGAATGGGTGTAGGTGAAACACATTTGATCGTAGATCCTATCGATCAGCGCTGACCCGAAATTATTAAAAAGAACAGGTATGCTCAACGAAGGAGCAGTAGAATACAGACTGAAATGCGTTAAAGGAAAATGTTTCATAAAAACTGAAATTCCAGGGAGAAATTGTGAGTTGTGGTGTATGATGGAGTAAATCTCAAAATACAGGTACTGGTACTACATTTATTCCTTCTGTACGATCGTTTCAATAATACATGGTGCAGACAAATTATAAATATAAATAATAACCATGCAAAATGACAACATATGATTCAAGGCCATATCGTCAGAGAAAGGTCAGAAAGCAGTACTGTTACATAAATCAATTGCTATATTCATGATTTATCTGAAGCATGTATTGTTGAAATGATCGCAATGAAAGAATAAATATAATAGCAATACCTCCTTTCTAGGACTTACTGATTATATATGCATATACATATGTATATATACTTACTGAATATGTATACATATATATATATACATACATACGCACACATACATACATACATACACACATACATACGCACTCACACACATATACATATATATATACATTCATATATATCTGCATATATATAAATATGCATATATGAATATATATATATATATATATATATATATATATATTATATATATGCATATTATATGTCCACACAGGTATATATAAATGCGCATGTATATAAGTATTGATGTATGTATGTATGTATGTACAACAACAAACATCAATTGAAAGGTTGATGTAATATTTCTAGAGAAACAAAGCAGCCTTTAATATTCCCCAAAAGCCTGATTCAAGATATCAAATAAATTATGCGTGTCTATACACACATACGAGCATGCATGCATGCGTACATACCAACAAATATTACGTACTACATGGTTATTATGTATAGTGAACAATGTATGTGAATTTCTTTTTCTTGCTCTTTCTCATCTGCCGTCTCTGTATGCACTGTCTCACACACACATATATGTATTATTTAGAGAAGTAAAACTAAAGTAGGATATAGTATGGGCCAAAAACGTTTATATTGCTAGCAATGACATCGAAATCTTTTTGAATTTCCTTTTATGATTAATGAAGACAAATGGCCAGCAATTCTTTTAAGTGTTTCAGTCATTTTGACTGCGGCCATGCTGGAGCACCGCCTCTAGTCGAACGAATCGACACCAAGTGTTATTCTTTGTAAACCTAGTATTTATTTCATCGGACCTTTTGACGAGCCGCAGGGCTATGCAGGCGTAAACACACCAACAGCGGTTGTCAAGCGATGGTGGTGGGGGACAAATACAAACGCAAAAGATACATACCAACATACATACATATATATATACACATATATACGACGGGCTTCTTTCAGTTTCCGTCTACCAAGTCCACTCACAAGGCTTTGATCGACCCGAGGTTATAGTAGAAGACACTTGCCCAAGGTGACACGCAATGGGACTGAAAGACCGTACCATGTGGTTGGGAAGCAAGTTTCTTACCATACAGCTCCTCCTGTATAATAACAACAACAATACATGCATGCACATATGTGTTTATATATATATATATGCATATCTCTCTCTATCTATGAAGCTAACTAGCTATATAGCTAGTTGTATGCAGCTATACGTACATACATACATACATACGTAATACATGCATACATACACACATACATGCATGCATACATACGCACACACTTACATACATACATACATACATACATACATACATACATACATACATACATACATACATACATACATACATGTATACATACATATATACATTGGAGTCCTACATTTTTTAGAAAGAGACTTGATCTTGATCTGATCTAACTTTCTGTGTAAACTGATGCAATTATACCGTCGCATAATTGGAGCAGCCATTTTAAATATACATATTGCTTTACATATTTATATCTCAATAGCATCTCGTACTATAATATGTCAAAAAATTTCGTTACCGACTTGACACAATTCCACTGCATTTATTAAAAATCTGCTGTTGACCATTTTTCTAAAATATAAACCTTGGGAAAATACTTTCTTTTCATGATTGGCATCTCACATTTTCTTTCTAAATCTTTACTACATTTTTCTTTAAGTATAGGAGTGCTTAATGTCTTTTGCATGTTACTTTGATATAAAAATGAAGTATTTTGTGACACTTTTATCCAGTAGGTCTTTTGGAAGGGAATTAGGGACGTGGTGTAGTTCTTTAGGCAGAATTTGTGTAAATGTATGTAGTTATGAATATACATACATAAATACATACATATATTTATATATATATACATAGCAGAGTAAGGACATAATTGCGAAACAAGTTGTAAAAAATAGTACTCTGATACCAGAGGTAGAATAATATGCTTTATTAAAAAGCAGCAAAAATATCACAAAAACTGTTACTCAGAGTTTCACGTTCCCGTTCGTCGGAGTTTTGTTGAGAATGGTGCAAAACTGTCCGATGAACGGGAACGTGAAACGCTGAGTAACAATTTTTGTGACATTTCTGCTGCTTTTTAATAAAGTATATTATATAAATATACTTTATTTATAAATAAATAAATATATATATATATATATATATATATATATATATATATCTATATATATATATATTATATATATATATATATATATATCAATGATAAGGACACATAAATATATCTGCCCCCTAGAGATAAGTGTTAAAACCCTCGTTCAAACAACCTAAAATAACACTGAAAATAATAACATAATCTACAGTACTCTGGCGAACGTATCGAAAAATATCTTTTACATATCTATATTGCATGTAGTTATATATTTCTAGGTATAAGTATACACGTGAATCGGTTTTTGGTTCGATATAACAATCTTACCATCATTAGCACGTATTAACCGTTTGAAAAATTTTCGCAGCCCGCTACGTTGAAGCCTCCTGGCGTCCTGAATTGCTTTACGCCAAAACAAAGGACAGCCTCAGTTTGAAAAATACTAGTCAGGGGCAAATATTCAAGAGTGAATTTTTATATAGATATTAATATTGCTAGTATTATCGAAGGCAATATAAATAGTTGATAATAGCAATAACATTAATATACATACATATATATATATATATATATATATATATATATATATATCTTTATATATAAAAGTGAAGTTGTGTGAGTGTCTGTCTCCTACGATTTAGATTCCTAACTACTCCCACATTTTGCGGTGCAGTTTAACCAAAACCGGGTATCTTATAGTCGTGATTTATATCGAGCCCTTCTGGGTATTAGCGCACGTCTACGGTGAGTCTACGATTTAAAAAAAAAATTACCATCAATTTTTCCCATTTTTAATGCATTTTTGGCATATACAAGGGAAGTAACTCTCTAAAAATTTATTATTAAATCTCAGAACGTAAAAAGCTACAGTAACACCCCCCCTTTGTGGTTAGCCATATTGAGATGGCTATTATACTTTACATCTCTAAAAATGCTTATATAGTTATTTCCCTTACAAACCCGAGCAACGCCGGGCGATACTGCTAGTATATATATATATATATATATATATATATATATAATGAGTGTGTGTGGTATGTGTAAGTTTGTATGTGCGTGTGTTTGCCTGTATTTTCTTTATCGTGATTTATTAGAGAACGTGTAGTCACGTTTCCATATCTGTGTATGTTTTGAAATAAGCCCTTCTTCGATAACCTTCTAGAATAATGTTGTGCATATATATACCCTTTTGATTTACGTTTATATAGTTAATTTTCCTATAAGAATATTTCAGGCTTGTATATACAACATATTTACTTATACAAAAACTTCCAGGCAAGCATCCATATGTAGACTAATGCCTATATGTTAAATTGTGCAGATAGATTTTCCATGATTGGCATCTCACATTTTCTTTCTAAGACTTAACATTTCTCTTTAAGTATAGGAGTGCTTAATGTCTTTCACATGTTACTTTGATATAGAAATGAAGTATTTTGTGACACTTTTATCCAGTAGCTCTTTTGGAAGGGAATTAGGGACGTGGTGTAGTTCTTTAGGAAGTATTTGTATAAATGTATTTTATATACATACATAAATAAATGCATACATACATACATACATACACACATACATACATACATACATACATACATACATACATACATACATACACACACACACACGCAGAGACACACACACATACACACACATATAGATATTTATATATCAAAGCAGGCACATAATTGCGAAATAAAGTGGAAAAAATAGTACTCGAATCCTAGAGGTAGAGTTTAGAAGTTATTGATATGGTTTATTAAAAAGCAGCAAAAATATCAAAATAATGGGGAAGGAAAGAGGCATCCCGAAACCCGGAACTTTCAACTGCGCTAGAGACATTGAAGGATCAAGTGATGGGATCAAACGGATTTTGGATTATGGTTACCACCCATGTAGGCCACGGTGGGATTTGAACTCAGAATGCAAAGAACCGGAAATAATAACGGAAAGAACCTCGTCCGACACTCCCTTTTGCTTTTATTTCTATAAAATGATATGCTAATGCATGCGATGGCTATATACATATTGACATCGGAGAATCAGGAATTGGTTTGAGACGACATTATGTCACCATACTAATCAATGAAGAATTAAGTATTTTAGACGTGTCTGCTAGGTTAGTCATCGAAACAACACCATAACAACACCAAGTGCAGCAACAATAAATAACCCAGTTAAAACAACCGATTAAGAGTCTAGCAAATGTCTCCAAAATACGATAGAATCTTTATCGAAGGCACCAGGATTTGTTACAATTATCACTCTAGTAAATAGATACGTTGAAGTATAAATTAGCAAAAATATTTGGAAAAAATATTCTTGGAACAGACATTGCATTGTTGTCGTTATTTATTATTATCAGCCGGAAGTGTCCGAGTTGCGTGTCGAGCGACGAAGCCTTTTTACATGCGCTTGTTCCATTTTTTTTTCTTTCTCATTGCTGATTTGCAGAGTTATGTCGAACAGCTGTTGCTGCATGTAGGGCGTATCTGACTGTCAGAAGAATCTATAATAAACTTTGCCTCACCGTCTCGCAAAGGAGGTCATGCAGTTTTACCTCCTAACTGGTAGCTATAGAAAAAACACAATATTTTAAAAGTGCCCGAAGATATTTTAAAAGTGACGATAGAGTTTTTCAAATTCTGCTAAGTTCTCAACAACTTCTATTAGCATTATTTTATAAGTAATGTGAGGGTAGAAACATAGATACTTGAAAACTTGAAAAAGTAGCGAGTGAGGATAGGGTGAATCGTTTTACTTTAGAGGCGCGTTTTCCGGTCGCGAACACTTGATTAACTCTCTGTGTTTTTTTTTTCTTGTATTAATATAAAAAGAAGTACCAGTTGTATACAAGGGTCGATTTAATCGATTTAAACCCTGCCCCGAAATTGCGGGCCTTGTGCCAAAACCACCACCACAACCACTACTACTATCATTATTTCCGGCTCTTTACGTTCTAACTTCAAATCTTGCTACGATCAACTTTCGATAAAATTAAATACCACTCAAATACTGGGTTGATTAATCGCTTGATCGCTTTCCCTTAAAATTGCTGCAATTAGAAGGAATTATTATAATAATTCTTTCTACTACTACTACTACTACTACTTTATTGGGTGAGAGCGCAGCACGTTGCATCAAAATGGCGTTGGGGTACAGATAAAGGAAGCGCAATATACCCATCATGACTACCCGTCTGACATGGGTACACCAGGCACATATATCACAACTATGTATGCTCACAAAAATAGTTACCGCATATCAAAATTAACAGTGCATGACTTTACAGATGGGGCCTGTAGAGTTTTCTTCTGGTCAAGTTGCCTACCCCACTCAAAAGCTTCCTGAATAAGGGTTGTTTAAGGATGATGATCGAAGCACTCATGTTTCCAAGGGAGAATTATTCAAACCTCAAAGAATCCCTCTCTCCACACCAGGCTATAATGCTCCCCCATTACTCATGCACGTTATCAGAGATGCATGTATCTTCAGCCACTACCGGACATGTTCAACTGTTTAAGGTCGAGCAACCGACAAAGAAATCTGTGATTTTGAGCAGGATATCTGCTGTAGCTCATCTTTTAAACTAAGACAAAACATGTGCCATCTTAGTCAAAAGTGACTTCTAGGAACAGATTGTTTAAGAGGGTAAGAAGATTATGATGGAGGTGTTTAGAATTGTAGCGTGTCAAAAGTTAACTAGCATAAAGTTTTGAGTGTTGTCAACGCCAGAGCGTTTCCAATTCCAGAAACGTTTTATGGGAACTTTTATCAGATACTACAATACGTTGGAGAATTTTTTTTCAATTTATATTGTGGATGCTGGCGTAGTTGTGTGGTAAGAAGTTTGCACCCCAACCACATGGCTTAGGGTTCACTCCTACTGTGTGGAATTTTAGGCAAGCGTTTTCTATTATAGCTCCGTGTCAACAAAAAGCCTTGTGAGTGGATTCGGTAGAGGAAAGAAGCCGTCGTATCTATCTATCTATCTATCTATCTATCTATCTATCTCTATCTATCTATCTATCTATCTATCTATCTATCTATCTATATCTGTGCATGTGTGTATGTTTTTGTGTTAGTGTTTGTTCTCACCACCCATCACCGTTTGACAACCCGTGTGAATTTCTTTACGTCTTGTAACATTAGAGGTTCGGCAAAATGAGACGGATAGAATAAGCACCAGGCTTTAAAATAAGTGCTGGGGATCGATTCGTTCGACTAAACCCTTCAAGACAGTGCCCGAAATGCCGTGCAGTGGGACTGAACCCGATACGGCGTGGTTGCAAAGCGGCCTTCTTAACCACACACGCAAGGGTTATATGTAGTCGTATGGGATATTTTACTCATTTTACTTGTAGAATGTCTATTACATATTTTTATTTATTTCTCCGTCTGTCTGCTCTCTGTTCGTAGATTCTGAACTTTGTCATGATAGATTGTTTACTTAATCTTGCATAGCACATAATCTTGTGAGCACATAAACGTAAAGAAAATTCTTTAACTGCGTAATAGAATAAGGTATCATAATGTTATAACTTGTTATTTCTTCTTTTACATCGCTGGTGACATCCTTCAATCTCCGTTGGTCTGACTATAATTAATGGGAATTACTTTAGCTTGCTGTAAGTAATATAGCAAGCTCTTGACACGATCATCGTCAAGTGCCTTTTGTTCAGCTGCAATGGAATTTTGCAGGATTCTAGCATTAGCAGAGGCTGGTGTTACAGTCATTGAAGACTTACAGCGATCGAAAGTAATCGTGTTAACACTGTTTGCATTGTTATTGATATCCTCATCAATAAAAGTACTATTATTGTTACTATTAAAACTATCTTTAATACTGTTAGAAAAATGCGATTTCTGTACGCTTTTCCTCATATTAATATTGTACCTAATGCTTATGTGCGTACATACATAGCTACATACTTACATGCACACGCGCGCGCGCACACGTCCACGCGCACACACGCACATATATACACATACAATATGTAAATGCATAAATATATATATTCACATATATATGCATATAATATACGAAAAGTTCCTAGCTTTGGATGAAAGAAAATACAGGAGGATCGGTATATATATATGTATATGTATATACACACATACATGCATACTTATACATACATATGCATACATATATATGCATATGCATACATATATACATATATATATAATTATATAACTGTTTATTTTTATATATGTATATAAATATATGTATATACATGCGTACACATATATATATATATATATATATGTATGTACATATACACATACGTACTTACATACATATATATGTATGTATGTATATACACATACATAAAAACATACCAAGAGAGAGAGAGAGAGGGAGAGAAAGAGAAAGAGAGAGAGAGAGAGAGCGTTTCTTAAGTCTTCTTCGTACTTACGTATTTCATAAATTTAAAAAATTTTTTTTGTTGTTGTTGCATTTTTGCTTGCTTGCTCATGGTTATCGTTCGATATTATTTATCATCATTTTTTCAACATTTTTATACGAATTTCTGCTCTAAAAGTAGGTGCGCATCCACGTTTCTGAAGTGTCAGTAGCATTGTCCTGTGAGAATGAAGAACTGTGCTTGTATACTGCATATACTGCATAACTTCATAAGTGCATTACTTTGTTTTGTTATTTCTACAGAAATTTTAGCGTTGTGTTTGTGTGCGGTATAGACTGTGAGTTGTGTGAGTTTATTGAACTTTAGTAAGATATCGTATGTAGTGCGAGATTGGTCCTATATGCTTTGGTATCAGAAGGTATTGAACTCTCTTGCAGCATCGGTGAATGAGTGTCCAACGAAACACGGCTGTTAAGAAAGTCTGATGATATTAGCGTTGACGCCGACTTTGCCTTTCATCCTTTCGGGGTCGATAAATAAAGCACCAGTTTCGCACTGGAGTCGATGTAATCGACTTAATCCCTTTGTCTATCCTTGTTTGTCCCCTCTATGTTTACCCCCTGTGGGTAATAAAGAAATAGATATTAGCGTTGATGTCTTTATTTGCTGAACAATCTTCTCAGTGAATATTGTTATATTGTACGTCCTTTATGCAGATACAGGCCCACTCTACCCTTCTTCAAACTTTTATGTGTCTGGTGCAACAAGCGCCAGAAGCTCAGCAGTAATTAAGATGCTGGATTCACACACAGCTACGTTCTCATAGATGAATAGCTAAAAAACGAAAAGGCTTAATCTGTCCTGCGTTCATTTGGGTATCTGTGAGTAACCTTCTTCCGGAGGCAATACCATGACAAGCTAATTAGCATTAAAGCGTCTGACAGTAATTGTTTAGAATATCTGTTGTGTGGATTGTGTTAACTCATGGCTAATAATGGTCTAGAATGCGAGTTGTTATGGTGTCATGAATTGGTTCTGTAAGAAAATATGTTGTGTAATTTTTATTGGGTGGTGATCGCAAAGAATATATCTTTAGTGGGTTGGGTGTTATTGTTTGTCGTTGATGTCATAAAATTAGGCGTAGGAGAGCTGTGTGATAAGTAGTTTGCTTACCAACCACATGGTTCCGGGTTCAGTCCCACTGCGTGGCACCTTGGGCAAGTGTCTTCTACTGTAGCCTCGGGCCGACCAAAGCCTTGTGAGTGGATTTGGTAGACGGAAACTAAAAGAAGCCCGTCGTATATATGTATATATATATATATATATATATATTATATATATATATATATATATATATATATGTACGTGTGTGTATATCTTTGTGTGTCTGTGTTTGTCCCCCAACATAGCTTGACAACTGATGTTAGTGTGTTTACGTCCCTGTAACTTTGCGGTTCAGCAAAAGAGACCGCTAGAATAAGTACTAGGCTTACAAAAGAATAAGATCTGGGGTCGATTTGCTCGACTAAAGGTGGCGCTCCAGCATGGCCACAGTCAAATGACTGAAACAAGTAAAAGAGTAAAAGAGATCAGTGTTATTTTGTCGAGTGGGGGTTAAATAGTTTTAAGCGTTGCAAGGTGTGGGTGTGCAATTTTAACTAAATGTTTTTATTAAATAGAAGCCACTTTGCACATGAGGAGGACATTTCTTTAAACTATGGGTAACGTTGTGAGCCCTGGTGTGTTTTTCTTTGTATTGTCGATGTGTATATTTTATTTTTTTATTTTATATATATATATATATAATATATATATATATATATAATATATATATGTACGTGTGTGTATATCTTTGTGTGTCTGTGTTTGTCCCCCAACATCGCTTGACAACTGATGTTAGTGTGTTTACGTCCCTGTAACTTTGCGGTTCAGCAAAAGAGACCGCTAGAATAAGTACTAGGCTTACAAAAGAATAAGATCTGGGGTCGATTTGCTCGACTAAAGGTGGCGCTCCAGCATGGCCACAGTCAAATGACTGAAACAAGTAAAAGAGTAAAAGAGATCAGTGTTATTTTGTCGAGTGGGGGTTAAATAGTTTTAAGCGTTGCAAGGTGTGGGTGTGCAATTTTAACTAAATGTTTTTATTAAATAGAAGCCACTTTGCACATGAGGAGGACATTTCTTTAAACTATGGGTAACGTTGTGAGCCCTGGTGTGTTTTTCTTTGTATTGTCGATGTGTATATTTTATTTTTTTATTTTATATATATATATATATATATATATATATATTATATATATATACAGACACCTATACATAAGCGTCTATGTGCTTGTGCCTGCGTGCAGACACAAAGAAGCAAATTTAACCATTAAAATGTTAAAAACGTCAGAGTCTTACGAAAAGTACCTTTACATCTTTGAATCAAATTGTAAAATAATAAACTAAAAATCTACAAATTCCTCCACTTACACAGCTGCGTATACTTCTATATCAAGTACTAATAATATTTTCATTGCCAAAATTGCGACGATTGAGAGACATGGCATAAAAGTCTTGGTTTGCATTGAAAAAGGATGGAAAAAGTTATATATACTCATACAGACGAAATCATTTGTTTGTGTGTGAGTGTGTATTGCATGTATGTCTGTGTTTGTCACTTTGTGTCTCTTTCTGTGTCTGTTGCGGGGAGGTCTGTTAAAAGGATGTTAGTAGCTACATAGCGAAAATCAGGGCAACCACGTATCATTATTACCTTACAAAACCAAAGCAAATGCGTTGGTTGCTGCTACCAATAGACAAAAACTAATTTCTGGTCAGAGATTAGCATCAAATTTTGGATGGAGGCCAGCAATTTCGAGGGAGGGACTAAATCGACTACACCGACCCCAAAGCTCAACTGGTGCTTATTTTATCGAACCCGAAAGTATGAAGGGCAAAGAGGACCCTGACGGGTGGGATTGAACTCAGAATGTAGACAGACGAAATGACGTTAAACAGTTTTCCCGGCGTGCTAACGATCCTGCTACTTCACCGCCCTCGTGTAAAATTGTTTTGCTTTTCAAACGTTCGAGACACAGTACACATATTTTTGAGATGGATGAATACAATGAATTATATAGATCCATAATTGCAAGTCTTCTTTACTTCGACTCCGAAATAATGAGCCAACGAGGGAGATTCTTTGACGTTGCTTCACTAGCTGGTAATATTAATTAAACATCCCACTTTTGTGTAAAAAAAAAAGAGGAAGCACATCTTTGGTATGAATAAAAGATGGCATAGCGGCTACTGGAATGCATTTGGCCATATATCTTATTGTTAAAGTCTAGTATTCCGGGGAGTAATAGCAATAATAATGATAATAATAATAATAATAATAATAATAATAATAATAAAAATAATATAATAATAATAATAATAATAATAATAATAATAATAATAACAATAACAACAACAACAACAACAACAACAATAATAATAATAGTAATATCAATATCTACAACAACAACAATAATACCAACCACAACAATAACAATAACAATAACTACAAAACAACAAAAGAAGAATATGATACTACTAACAGCGTTTGGGATCCATCGCCCCAAAGCTGATATTGTTACAATATACTTAATCTCAGATATATAAGTAAAGAAACAGTGATGTGGAAACTAGACACCAGTGCACAGTAGAAAATATTTAGATGAGGATATAAGAAGAAAGGAAATATTAAGAATACAAATGAGTAAATTTCTGCCGAATTTATAAAAACCACTTCATAGCCGATATCCTGCACGATTTGGCAAAGGAGGAAGAAGCCTGAGTAAAAAGCAATAATAACCTTCAACTCCTTGCGTTAAAAACAGTAAAAGAGGTTTTCGGTTTTAGCTGTTGAGGACCAATGCATAATACTAATAATTGCAAAAGAAATATAATGGAAAAAAAAGGATGACAGGATGAAGTTTGGCCAATGCAATAATTATTGTGAGACAATTGGTAACATTAATTCCAATTGTGCATTTTGTGTATATTCACTGACCTCCACAGACTCAGAAAATATGTACACTTCTACATGAAAAGAGGAGGTGCACCAAGAACGGAACATGACAACGATAATGTTATAACTGTCTGAGACGTCCCTATGCGATTGTGCAAAGATATCAAGGACAACCGCTCGGATATAGTAATATAGAACTTAAACGAAAATACCTGTATCCTGATAGGTATCTCCAGTCGCGTAGCTGGGTGGAGCTGAAGTGAGCAGTCCGCCCCGGGCAACTTTTAAATGGGAGTTGCATGTTTGGGTCTGCTGTATAAGCCTGTATGGCTTGGTGTGGGGATAAGCGGCGAACTCAAGGGCCGCTCCGAATGATGCACGCTCTGACTACACCACTATATATATATATATATATATATATGTATATATATATATAATATATATATATATATCTATATATATATATATCGATCTTTCTTGATAAAGATTTGTGCTAAAGAAATCGAAATAATTAAGATGATAAAATATTAGTAAAAAATCAACACAAGAATATTTGAAATACAAGGTAAAATAAAATAAAAAAAATAAAATATACACATCGACAATACAAAAAAAAAACACACCAGGGCTCACAACGTTACCCATAGTTTAAAGAAATGTCCTCCTCATGTGCAAAGTGGTTTCTATTTAATAAAAACATTTAGTTAAAATTGCACACCCACACCTTGCAACGCTTAAAACTATTTAACCCCCACTCGGCAAAATAACACAGATCTCTTACTTTTTTACTTGTTTCAGTCATTTGACTGTGGCCATGCTGGAGTTCCACCTTTAGTCGAGCAAATCGACCCCAGATCTTATTCTTTTGTAAGCCTAGTACTTATTCTTGCGGTCTCTTTTGCTGAACCGCAAAGTTATATATATATATGTATATATATATATATATATATATATAATATATATATATATATATATATATATAATATATATATATATATATAAACAGATATGAAAAAGAGTAGATGTGAAAAGAAAAGGCGAAAAGGATAGACAGTTATTAAGTGACACTGTTGACAAAGGAGTTAATAGGTGATCAAGAAGAGCAAAAAGAGGAAAGTTCTATCTAGCAGATAAAGATATAGATGGAGAGAGAATGAGAGCTGGATAGAAATATATGTAATATAAAATGAAGAAGATAGAGAGATGGCTAAGGTAAAAGGGTAGACGGGAAAAAACAAAGAAGGGGTAAAGAAATGAGGGCAAAAGGTTAGGCAATGAGTTATCATACGAAACGGAATCCACTAGTTGTGTCTGTATGTATGTGTGTATGTTTGCATATTTGCATATGTACATATGTATTCGATTGGTGCAGTGTGTTTGTTACTAGGTGTTCCACTATTTCTCAACCAGTGAAGCATACCACTACAATTAATTAACAGGGGGTGATCAGTACCACAACTTTATCAGGTAACAACTAATAAATTAAATTGTCTGCAGTCCGTCGTCCCATCGAGTTATCGACCGAGTTGAAAGAAATTATTAAAGATTCGAATTATGCCAGAAAAGTCTATAACTGTTGTTTTCTGTCTAGAAGCCTGTTTTTATACTATGTTCAAACCATGATGCTCGCGACTGGGAAATACTGCTTTCAAATTTTGTAGGGATGTTTTGTTAAACGTCTACTAAGTTCAGTTCATGGTTCAACACATTTTATTAACACTCCTTTCACATTTTTACTTGGAGACAGTTATTTGTTGCACGCTTAGCAGCTGAAATGGAAACGCATTGTCCTAATGGATGGAAGCACTCCGTCGGTTACGATGACGAGGGTTCCGGTTGATCCGAATCAACGGAACAGCCTGCTCGTGAAATTAACGTGTAAGTGGCTGAGCACTCCACAGACACGTGTACCCTTAACGTAGTTCTCGGGGATATTCAGCGTGACACAGAGAGTGATATGGCCGGCCCTTTGAAATACAGGTACAACAGAAACAGGAAGTAAGAGTGAGAGAAAGTTGTGGTGAAAGAGTACAGCAGGGATCACCACCATCCCCTGCCGGAGCCTCGTGGAGCTTTTAGGTGTTTTCGCTCAATAAACACTCACAACGCCCGGTCTGGGAATCGAAACCGCGATCCTATGACCGCGAGTCCGCTGTCCTAATCACTGGGCCATTGCGCCTCCACAGCATTGTCCTAATATTTTGTATAACAATAACTCAATAATATATTGTCTGCTTCCGGTGTTGTACTACTTCTTTTCTGAATTCTGGCAGAAATTTTTTCTTTAAAGAGGAAAGGCAGACGATGTCTCTTTGATCCCTCTGCATTTGTTGATTCAGCAAATCGACTGATTACAACAAAATGTTCACGATGCGTTAAATCAGGTGGAGAATAAAGCAGAGAACCATAGTATTATTTTTTGCGAATTTCTGACTAACAATAATTTCTCGTAACCATGAGATTATTTAACTCAAATTTGGATTTTAGTGAAAAGATAACATCTTAACGTTTGCTGTATTTTTTACTCTCTTCAAATGCCTTTTCATTACTTGATTCATCTTTACTAATAAGCGACAGGAAATTTCCAGCGTTTTCATTTAAACTTATCTCCTCAATAGAATTGTGAACTAAAGATTCTGAATTGTTAAATACTGTGTTTCGCTTTTGGATTTGATTTACAAGATTCTTTATGTGAGTTCGTGTGTTGAAGCATATTCTGTTGAGTCTGGGGAGAGTTATTTTCTTTTCGTGCCTTATAATTTAACACACTCATCGGTAAAATTTTAGGAAAATAAAAATAAGAAATAAGTGGAAATTTTACAGGCGAGTGTGTTAAATTACAAGGCATAAATAATGTGTACACTTCAGCAAATTTACGTAGTGTACCTCGGGTGGCCAGGTGTCATAAAGGATACAATTACTTCGAGATTAAGCTAGGCGGAATGGGAAGTTAGAATTTCTAATGAATGAGCAAAGAAACAGAATATTCAATATTTATTTCTCTTACGCATATAAATATATCATAATTTCTGTCGTTGGTAGCTATATATAGCGCTTATCCATTCATTATTATAATTTTTTTTTAATGAATTTACCATTGCAATTTCTTCCCAATAATAAATGACGCACTATTCTTTTATTCTTTTATTTGTTTCAGTCATTTGACTTCGGCCATGCTGGAGCACCGTCTTTAGTCGAACAAATCGACCTCAGTACTTATTTTTTGTAAGCCTAATACTTATTCTATCGGTCTCGTTTGCCGAACCGCTAAGTTACGGGGGCGTAAACACACCAGCATCGGTTCTCAAGCGATGGTAGGGGTTCAAACTCAGACACACAAACATACATACACACACACACACATACACACGTATATATATATATATATATATATATATATATATATTATATAGGCGCAGGAGTGGCTGTGTGGTAAGTAGCTTGCTAACCAACCACATGGTTCCGGGTTCAGTTCCACTGCGTGGCATCTTGGGCAAGTGTCTTCTGCTATAGCCCCGGGCCGACCAATGCCTTGTGAGTGGATTTGGTAGACGGAAACTGAAAGAAGCCTGTCGTATATATGTATAGATA
>NC_043005.1:74319985-74342485 GCF_006345805.1 Octopus sinensis
TTGTTTATATATATATATATATATATATATATATATATGTATGTATGTATGTATATATATATATGTACTCATGGAAAACGGATCAAAGGTCCTTCTCAAGTCATAGGCTCACAAGCCCGTTTTCCAGGATTCTGTGGCATATATACTACTGCAAACCCTGGATGAAACGCTGGTCTGTCGCAGGGTTACTCAATTTTGGCAGGTGAGTGGACAGGAGCAACGTGAAATGAAGAGTTTTGCTCATGAACACAATTCATTGCCCAGTCTAGGAAACGAAACCTCAATCTTGCGATCAAGTGTCCAACAACCTAATCCTTAAGCCACGCGTCTCCACACACACACACACACACACACACACACAAATGATAAATAGTTTAACTACTTTGATATGTGTGTGTGTGTTTACTCATGTATTTGTAAAGGAAAAGAAAAGCACTAGAAATTGGAATGTATTACAAATACCAATCGTTTCGCAAAGATGTCGGAGTTATCAAGAAGGAAGAAATAAACAACTTATGACATGGCTGCCAAACGTCTGGAGCCTGCCATGTGCCTTGAGAAAGATCATGCCGTGCAAGCAGAGGAGGGCCTGGTATGCCATGAAAAGAAACAACAGCGATATTTTAAATAGCTCGCTATCATACATACATCATTTAGATGTATATATATATATATATATATTATATATATATATATATATATTATATATGAGCATGTCTAGATATGAGAATACATACATAAAGCAAAACATACAAATCTGCACATACACATACATGCATACATACATACAATCAGAAATACCCTGTTGTTGATGTTGAAATTCCAATGAAGGAACCTTGGATCTAGGTTAGAAACCGGCTCTTTCTCTATTGGCAAGAAATCTTGAAATAAAACTGAACAATAGCATACATACACATAGTTGTATAGAAAAATACAGCTATATAAAGTATCGTACTGCAAAAATTTTTGATTTAACAATAAACTTTTCTCCACCTGTAGAAGATGTATCATAATACTTTCTACTATAGGCACAAGGCCTGAGGTTTTGAGAGAGGTGGCTAATCAATTATACCGACCCCAGTGCTTAACTCGTACTTATGTTATCGACCCGAAAGTATGAAGCTCCACGAGGCTTCACGAGGCTTCTTTCAGTTTCCGTCTACCAAATCCACTCACTAGGCTTTGGTCGGCCCAAGGCTATAGTAGAAGACACTTGGCCAAGGTGTCACGCAGTGGAATTGAATCCGGAACCATGTGGTTGGTAAGCAAGCTACCACACAGCCACTCCTGCGCCATGTATGTATCTATGTATGCATGTATTTATGTATGTATGTATGTATGTATGTATGTATGTATGTATGTATGTATGTATGTATGCATGCATGTATGTGTATGTATGTATGTATGTATGTATGTATGTATGTATGTATGTATGTATGCATACATGTATGTATGCATGTATGAATATATGTATGTATGTATGTATGTATGTATGTATGTATGTAAGTATGTATGTATGTGTATGCATGAATATATACCTGTATATGAAGGAATATATAAATATATGTATACACACATATATATACATATATACATATATATATGTATGTTTGTAAGTACGAATATATATATATACATATATATATGTATATATGCGTGTCTGCCCGTGTGTGTGCGTGTGTGTGTGTGTGTGTGTGTGTGTGTTTAAAGGCAGCAAACTACCTGGATCATTACCACGTCGTACTAAATCTTTAGCGCATTATTTCCCATCATTTTTCGCTTCTGAGTTCAAATCCCGCCGAGGGTAACTTTGTATTACCCCGCCTTTGGGTTCCATAAATTAAGTCACCTACCGAATCCTGGGAACGTCCCAAAAACGAATTTCTTGATACGTGCAACAAACCATTGACTAAAAAGCAGGGGAAACCAGGTGAACCCACCTTATAAATCAAAGAGCTGCAGAATAAAGAAAAACGAAAAACATGAATACGTTTCTGTGTGTGTGTGTGTGTGTGTGTGTGTTATGTGTGTGTGTGTGTGTGTGTGTGTGTGTGTGTGCGCGTGCATGCATGTGTATGTATGTGTGCAAATTATTTGGAAATTAGTCTTGTTTGAGAAAAAGAAGGGAACAATTCAATCTTTTTAGAATTTATATTTCAATTTTGAATTCAAACGCATGCTCGTTTCAATTAGAAATTTTAATTTGACGATCGTCAGACAACCGCGCCAAGGATTGGAAAGGCGAAAGTAGCACTCGCGCGCGCGGACATACAAGCACACACACACACACACATACACACACACACACACACACACACACACACACAATTTTGTGTATATGTAAATGGTTTAAACGACACTTACCTGTTGCTGTTTTGACATGCATATCTCTTATTTCACACCAGATTTTCCAGTCAGCATTATTGATCACAGTTTACGATGTGTTCATTCATTTGTAAATATTTAGAGATTCGTTTAGATTCGTATCTTTCTGCTCATTCAGGTACTTACTGCGTATCTCCACCCTTTCTCTCCCTCCCTCTCTCACTCTCTCTCTCAATATATATATATATATATATATATATATACTCTTTATATATAAAAGTGAAGTTGTGTGTCTGTCTCCTACGGTTTAGATTCCTAACTACTCCCACATTTTGCGGTGCAATTTAACCAAAACCGGGTATCTTATAGTCGTGATTCATATCGAGCCCTCCTGTATATTAGCGCGCGTCTACGATGAGTCTACGATTTAAAAAATAATTTACCATCATTTTTTTCCATTTTAATGCATTTTTTTCGCTATTATATAAGGGAAGTAACTCTCTAAATATGTCTACGTTGAGTCAACGATTTAAAAAAAAATTTACCATAATTTTTTTTCCATTTTTGATGCATTTTTTGCTATTTTTTGGCTATAACTCTCTAAAAATGCTTATATAGTTATTTCCCTTACAAACCCGAGCAACGCCGGGTGATACTGCTAGTATATATATATATATATATATATATATATATATATATCAGGCGTAGAAGTGAAGCGTATTAGTAGGGAGCATAATATATTTACATAAATAAAATATGGTTTCTTAGTATTTATGCACTTACGTGAGTATCTATCTATCTTTCTATCTATCTGTCTGTCTGTCTGTCTGTCTGTCTGTCTCTCTGTGTAAACAGTAAATCAAGTAACCACATCATAGTGGCAGATTAATGTTACAACTAGTCTAACCCCAGGCGGATTTTCCGTCAACAGGTTTTCGGTGCAAGCTCTGCACCCTTTATATACACTATATCGCTAGCAGGGGGGAGCGAACCCCTACTTCCCTCCAGCAGTCGACAGGACTATATATATGTGCATATATATATATATATATATATATATATAATATATAAACTTATATATATATATATATGTATGTATGTATGTATAGTCCGCCGAAAACTATGTATACACACTCGAAGAAAGGAAAATTCTGTATAAATATTTTAATTCAATATTATTGCAATTTATTCAGTGTTATCACCATTTGATAAAGAATCGAAAGTCATATTCATATTTATAGGGGTAATTGAACAAGTTAAATATTTATACAAATTTTTCCTTTCCTGAAGTGTGTATACAGTTTGGTTTTTTTATTTGTTGGCCGACTCTGTATACATGTCTAGGTACTGGCGTGGCTGTGTAGTAAAACAGTTTGCTTTACCAACCACATGGCTCCGAGTTCAGTTCCATTGGAAATTCTCCTTCTTTCTGTGTTTTCTCTCTGTGTATCTTTCTGTTGAAGAGCGTAGGCTCGAAACGTTAAAGACTTGTTTTATTTATATTTCCTGAGCGCCATACCAATACAATTGTTTGTTTGTATTCCACCTGCCTTCGTCTTTTGTTTATTTCCGTAAACCTGCCTTCGTCTTTTGTCTATTTTCATAAAGCTTCCCGTTATAGTAGAAGACACTTACACCAGGTAACACGTAGTAGGAGTGAACCCGGAACCATGTGGATGGAAAGCAAGCGTCTTACCACACAGCTGCACCTCGACTTCTATGTTACGAGTGTACTGGTTCCAATATAATAATTTTCACATAAGCTCACATCCGACATACTGTAGGCATATTTTCCGTGTCAACTTCACCGAGTACATAAACCCTCTAATTGATTGTTAATCTATAAATGCCAAACATGTGCATCTGTAACGGGAATATAAATGAACGCATATATATATATATATATATATATATATTATATATATATATATATATATATATATATATATATATATATATGTATAGTGAGATTAGTGTAGGCGTATTATTATTATTATTTTTTTTGCGTTAATGTCATTGATCCGTGTATAAATAAGTTGACGTCGTTCGAGTGATACTATCGATCGAAAAGATCGAGTCGAAACGAGTCGAGACATCGAAAGACTTTTAGCTTCTGTATGAGTTTTATCTCCAGTTTATTAGTCGTGTCACGGTTAAATGTTTGCTAGCCGTCAACAACAGAACCAGCGTCAGCCGAATGTTCCGCTCGAAAGAATACGCCATTCCTGTATCTGTTTGATTTAACATCCAATGTAGAGCAATAATGATAATGATAATAATAATAATAATAAATAATAATAATATAATAATAATAATAATAATAAATAATAATAAAATAATATGTAATAATAATATAATATAAAAATAATAATAATACTAATAATAATAAAAATAATAATAATAATAATATAATATAATAATAATAATACTAATATAATGATAATAATGATAATAATAATAATAATAATGATAATGATAATATAATAATAAAAAATAATATAATAATATAATAATAAAATAATAATAATAATAATAATAAGGATAATAATCATAATAAAAATAATAATAATAATATAATAATGATAATAATAATAATAATAATAATAATAATAATAAGAAGAAGAAGAAGAAGAAGAAGAAGATGAGTAGTAGTAGTAGTAGTATTAGTAGTAGTAGTAGTAGTAGTAGAAGTAGAAGTAGTAGTAGTAGAAGTAGTAGTAGTAGTAGTAGTAATAATAATAATAATAATTAATAATATGAAGGAGGAAAAGAAATTTGCTGAAAAATGAAGGAAAACACATCTACGAATGTATACATGCGTGTGTGTGTGTTTATGTATGTATGAATGTATAAATGTATAAATGGAATAATGTATGAATGTATATATGTGTAACTGGATGTATGTATGTTTGTTTGTTGGTAGGTAGTTAGGTAGGTATGTATTTTTTGCAAGAAGTGCGTGCATTAAACAAAATTCTTAGAAGTTTATGTAGTTAAACGACAGATTTCCACGCCTACATAGTGGGAAATAATCAGATGTAAATACACCTTGTTATTCTCTTTGCTCATAGAACAATATACAGTTCAGACACACACACACATCCACACACAAAGACACACGCATACACAAATTCGCACACACGCACACAAACACAAACACACACACGTACACAACACAAACACACTCATACACACAAACACACAAACATACACACACATTCACACACGCACAGACACACATCTCTTTCTATGATTCTGCTTTAAAGTGTGTAAGTTTGTGCGTATATATACGTGCATATGTGTGTATATATATAAAGAGGGCGGAGATATACAGAATGTAGGGGTATTCTGTGGATATTGGTTGAAAGTTGGGGAAGACTACGAAGGCAAGAACCCATATGCATATTCATATCTAAAGTAATACCTACATCTTTCCACCTTACCAGATAAATCATTGGCACTTAACACAACAATTCCTTAAAAGTTAGATCTCATTATTCGATTGCCTTCGTACCCTCCCCCAAATTTCAACCAAAGTTCACAGAATACCCCAAATTCTGCGTATCTTCGCCCTCCTTCCTTTGTCATTTAGCCTTAGCTAGCGAATCTTAAACCCCCAACCCTATACCTAATTATGCATTTATTTTCTTCACCATTGCTATAGCTTTCTTAATCTTTCTTTATCCTTAATGTATCTTAGGTCCTCTGACAGCTACCCACTGCTCTAGACCTACAATAATAAAATATCACCTACACCCCAGCCTACCTAAGAACCAGTTTAGCACACTCCTATCTCATCCGGGTCGTTGACCTTAAATAACATATTACACCATTTCAAAAACTATATTCTTAACCTCAGTGGCCAATTTTGTTGGTCATTCTCGCATTTCATAGTTGGCCTCGACACACTCCAGCCGCGTCCCTGCTGTATTCTTGGGATATCCTTTTGTTTGTAAAATTACGTTTCATCTGTTGATTATGGTTTTTTGTAATGGAATAATGTTCTCATTCTTCTATTAAAAGGATGTGTAAGAAACAGCTGTAATGAGCTAACAATTCTCTTTTACTCTTTTACTTGTTTCGTTTGTCGAGAAGAAGCAGACTCTAAGATGTAGAGCAGTATATATTTTTTACAGGGGAATACCAGATTATGGGATTACATAAAGGGTTTTTGAACTTATGGCTTATCGGCAGAACCTAAAACTTGTTGACCTAAGACCTTATGCGAAACAGACTCCAGTCTAGGGAGGTTTTAGACCAACAAGTATTGGGGTCTGATAATATACCATGGATGGGAAACATAGGGTAATTCCATAAACCGGCCTTCCCCAGTAAAAATCTATCTATCTATCTATCTACCTATCTATCTATCTATCTATCTATCTATCTATCTATCTATCTATCTATCTATCTATCTATCTATCTATCTATCGATCTATCTATCTATCTATCTATTTATCTATCTATCTATCTATCTATCCATCTATCTATCTATCTATCTATCTATCTATCTATCTGTCTATATATCTATCTATCTATCTATCTATCTATATATCTATCTATCTATCTATCTATCTATCTATCTATCTATACATACATACATACATACATACATATATACATACATACATACATACATACATACATACATACATACATACATACATACATACATACATACATACATGTGTGTGTGTGTGTATTACTAGTCCTCTTAATTTCCACTTTTACGTCCTTCCCACTCATTTCTGTCACATGGTTGCTGCCTTTCTCTTTTATGCGAAACTCATTATTCTTCTATATTTCATTGGTGTTATGGATTTTCTTCTTGGCAATTTTATTGTAATGTTTGTTATATTTTTAACTCCTTCCTCGCTCCGTTTCCATACTTCCTCCTTTAATAGTGACTTCGATTTCATGCGAAGCAGACTCCAGTCTACCGTATAACTTACGAATAACTACACGTACACTTACCTAGCAAACCAACATACTTACCAAACCGTCCTATTTGCTTGACAAAGTACGTCATTAGTCTACTTCCTAACTACTTCTCTCTCAATATATCACACATACATACATACATACATACATACATACATACATACATACAGACAGACAGACAGACAGACAGACAGACAGACAGACAAACATACATATATATGTATGTATCTGTGTGTCAATGTGTGCCTGTTTCTCAAACGGTTTTTGGTTTGTTTATGTCACCTTAATAAGCGGTTTGTAAGGCGGCGAGCTAGCAGAATCGTTAGCACGTCGGGCGAAATGCTTAGCGGTATTTCGGCTGCCGTCACGTTGTGAGTTCAAATTCCGCCGAGGTCGACTTTGCCTTTCATCCTTTAGGGGTCGATAAATTAAGTACCAGTTAAGCACTGGGGTCGATATAATCGACTTAATACCTATGTCTGTCCATGTTTGTCTCCTCTATGTTTAGCCCCTTGTGGGTAATAAAGAAATAGGTTTGACAAAACGCAGTATATAGCAATGCCCTCTATATGATCGACAAAACTTTCATATGTGTGTGGGTGGGGATGCGCTCGTGTGCGTCTGTCTGACTGTCTGTCTATCTATCTATCTATCTATCTATCTATCTATCTATCTATCTATCTATCTATCTATCTATCTGTTTGTCGTAAGTCTGTCTGTCTATCTATCTACATTTGCATACACGGTGTTGTATATATCCATGTATGTATATGTATGTTTTCGTTCGGTTTTCTTATATGTCCCCACCGTTATTTTTTTTGTTCCTAACTTTGACCCTCCATAAATCCTAAATTTTATTTGGAATTTGTGGGAGCAACTGTCTTTGGGGACTCATATTGTCGTTGAATGCTCGAAATGAGGACTAGATAGACAACTGAAAATTGATGAAGGGTCCTTTTCCTGTGTTAACTTGTCCTGCTTTCCTTTTTTTCTCGGTGTTCACGTATTTCATGTTATTTGCACCGTTGGTGACGTCCTGTAACCATATATGTATGTATGTATGTATGATGTATGTATGTATGTATGTATGTATGTATGTATGTATGTAAGTATGTATGCATGCATATATATATATATATATATATATATATATACACACATATATATATATATTACATGCAACACACGTTCCTTCCAAGCACTGCTCTAAACTGCCGAAGTGAGCTAGAACGTTAAAACTTAGTGCGCATGCACAACAGAGTTTAAGGTCAATCTTTGCCTAGCGGCCTCATTCTTCGTGTTTTAGCTTCATAACTATGGCAACAGTCTGGATACTTATTGATCAGACGTTTTATGTATGTTCACATGCAATGCTGAGTATGTCAACCAGCCGAAATTCCATGAAAGATCAACTCCATGCGACGTCCTTCCTTCTAGATTTCATTTGTGTAGTGTGTGAAAGGTGTTGCAAGTCGATTTCGCGTCTGAAGCGATACATGGAGGTTCACAGTCGTCATATCTCACAGCAGAAGTCAGAATCCAGTGCAAGTTACAACATTCGTCTGCCACCTATTCTTCAAACAATGAAGGTCTGCACCGAGACTCAGTAGTCATCTGAGATGTCATTGACGGAATGTCGGAAATCCTCTTCTGGAAGATCAGAGAGACGACAACCATCTGTGAAGACAGAGCAACGTATAAATATGTGTGTGTGCATGTAGGTATCATGTATGTATATAAGTGTGGAAGGTGAAGCCAAGTGACCTAATGGTTACGGTGTTGCACTGATCATTGCTAGATCGTGGGTTCGATTCCCACGTTCGATTCGCGTTGTGTTCTTGAGGAAAACATTTTATTTTACGTTACTCCAGTTCTCCTTTCTATCGGGGGGTGTAGTGGTGATGTGACGTTGGCCTACTTGCTTTGCCAGCAGGGTGGCATCTTTCGAAGGGTAAAACGATTCAAAACGCATTGTGACTAGCGATGTGTAACAGTACCAACATGTAATAGTCTTGTTGGTCACGTCATCATGTGATATATATATATATGTGTGTGTGTGTGTGTGTGTGTGTGTGTGTTGTTTGTGTGTGTGTGTGTGTTGTGTGTGTGTGTGTGTGTGGTGGCGCGTGGCTTAGTGGTTAGGGTGTCAGCATCATGATCGTAAGATTGTGGTTTCGATTCCTGGACCGGGCGACGCGTTGTGTTCTTGAGCAAAACACTTCATTTCACGTTGCTCCAGTTCACTCAGCTGGCAAAAAGGAGTAACGCAGCGATAGACTGGCGTCCCGTCCAGCTGGGGAACACATACACCATTGAAACCGGGAAACCGGGCCCATGAGCCTGGCTAGGCTTTAAAAGGGCGCATTTATTTTCATTATCATTATATATATATGTGTGAGTGTGAGTGTGTGTGTGTGTGTGTGTTTGAATGCATATCGTATATCTGCATCCGCATGCTCTGCAGAATATTTTACATACAGTTTCTGTTAGGCTAAATTTTAGCAGTCGTCTACAACCAGGATATTACTTATAAGGTGATAAAACCGAAGGTGTAATTGAAAATACCGCGTCAGTAGCAGACGACCAAATGATCTTTAAATGAAGAAAAAATGAAGAAAAATGGATTATTCTGCATTATGCTGGTAATTACATATGGTTTAAATTATGTAAGGAAGGATGTTGAGTATATTTTCTGTCACATTAATTATACCGCAATAATTGCATTGCTTTTACACTCATGAACTTGAGAAATTTATAGACTAACATTTGCGTGAATGGTAAAACAAAATGTATTTTAACGAGGGTAAAAGTATATTTCATTACGGCAACATTTATACGCAGAATAATTCTTCGATTACCAGATGCTGATCTGTCACCTGTGAAAAACTAGGGTCAACTTCTGCATGATATATATATTTTGCCGAGGAGATACAAAACAAAAGCGAGGTATAAAAAAATAATGAAATGAGGAAAGGAAGGAAATGTCTTTAATGTTTCAAGTATACACTCTTATTCTGAAAGTTAAGGGACACAACACACATCTCATATTTCATATATATATATATATATATATATAGTTAATCCTAACATGAAAGCACAAAAAAACACAACAACGCGAGGACGTGGAACAAATATAGTATTATTGGACGCAAGGGAAAGAAGGAAAGAAGGAGGTGTAACGTTTTGAGCGGAGCTCTTCGTCGGAAACATAGGAGAAGGAAGATCCAGAAAGGAAGACAGAGGAAGAAAATAAAAGCGCGCGTGGCGTGTATGAAATATGGGATATATATATATATATATATATTATATATAACTAAATATATTATTTTTTTATAGAAGGAGCTTCTAAGGACTAGAACTGTTTCATTCAAATGAAAACATCAGGAAGCTTCCTGATGTTTTTCATTTGAATGAAACAGTTCTAGTCCTGTAGAAGCTCCTTCTATAAAATAAATTAATTTACTCTGCTATGTATTGAGTACCTATTTACTGTGGTTAACCCCGATCTCAACCCGGGACCTACATATATAATATATATATATATATATATATAATATATATATATATTATATAATATGTATGTATGTATGTATGTATATGTGTGTATGTGTAGGCATACATAAACTCATACAGAGAGAGAAAGAGGGAGAGAGAGAGAGAAGAAGGGTAAGAAAGTAAGAGAGTGAAAGTTGCATATTTCGACCATTTCAAGACGTAGCCATTTCTAAACCATAACCATTTGAAAATATTAAACTGGAGTTATGAAAATATCCTGAATAAGTTTTGTTCCCACTGAGTTTGGTAACAAGAGGTTAGCTTTTCATTAATTACAATAAATAGCTACCACAACAGAAACGTTTGCGCACGTCAGCGTGCCCCCTGTGCATAGATGTGTATATATGTGAGTGTATGTGTGTGTTTGCTTAAACTAGCAGCCATTTTTGTTTTCGACTTTCCCTCATAATCTCTTAACACTTTTACACTTACAAACCCCTTTCTCCTCGTTCTCTCTTTCTTTCACTTTCTCTGCTCCCCCGCCCCTCCCCGCCACCTCGCTCACTTATTCTCTTATTCTCCCCTTCATTTCATAGTTCATTCAAATGATGCTATAAAGTACGGAGCAAGCTTTATCACATTCGTAATCTTCCCGGAAACGACGTTAACCCTATTTAAATGCATGCAGTTCAGTAAACATAACTATAATTAGCTCAGAGCTAACTGTGTGTATATATATAATATATATATATATATATATATATATATATATATATATATATATATATATATATATATCTATATGTATGTATGTATGTATAATTGTATCGACATTAATAAATTGATTTCACTTATCCTATTTAAGTAGTGTGTAAAGAGTACATCGCAGAGGGTAGCAATACTATTTCTGTGCGTAAGAGTGTGTAGGAGTTAATGTATAGAAAACTACAGCGATATTTCTGTTATAAGTTTATGTAAAATGAACATGTATACGCCTGTATATACATATACATGGATAAGCATGCAAACATACACACGTGTACACTGAAACGCAAATGATATATACAATTACATACATACATATACGTAATACATACAGCCACACACACACACACACACACACACACACACACACACACACAACATACTTACATATGTACATACAAACATGTATTCATATATACATACTTTCATAGATACATATGTATGTATGCATCTATATATGTATGTATATAATATGTATGTATGTATAATATATATATATATTATATATATATATATATATAATCTACTAATAAGGGTGAGAAAATTGGATACTAATATAATAGTAATCCATTAACTAGCGTGCTAACTTTCATCGGAAACAATTCTTTGTGGCTGAAACATAGCGGATCTATTTAGTGCTAGAGTAGACAAATGGTGGGTTACTCTCTCATATTTATTATATATATAGTATCTATATATAATTATATATATACTATATATATTATATATATATATATATATAAATAGACAGATAGATAGATAGATAGATAGATAGATAGATAGATAAATAGATAGATAGATAGATAGATAGATAGATAGATAGATAGATAGATATATATATATATATATATATTTACGCATTTAAACCACACAAACTGTATACAAAAGCGATGAAATTAAGATGTTAAAACACTTTGTCATTGTTGATTAATCAAGGTTATTTTTTCGACCGTTTCTGGCGGGGAAAATTTCTAGTTATTATTTAAACTGTAGGCGTATTGGCTCAATTCGTCCCTCGTGTTTTTGTCCAGGCGCCTCCAGTCGGATTACATTATCGCAGTCTGTGCTAATCCGACTCCTCCTGACCCACGTACTAATCCATCTCCTTATGTGCAAATCTGTATGATCGTCTTTGCGTATGAAAGTAGTTTGCGGTTTACGAGTATAAATATGAAATCTGACGAAGAGATAAACATAGGATAAACAAGGACAGACAAAGGGATTAAGTCGATTACATCGACTCCAGTGCGTAACTGGTACTTATTTAATCGACCCCGAAAGGATGAAAGGCAAAGTCGACCTCGGCGGAATTTGAACTCAGAACGTAGCGGCAGACGAAATACTTATTTCTTTACTACCCACAAGAGGGTGGGTTGAATAAAGACAGAGAGGAAAAACAAGAACAGGCAAACGGATTAAGTCGATTATATCGACCCCAGTGCGTAACTGGTACGTTATCTATCGACCCCGAAAGGATGACAGGCAAAGTCGACATCGGCGGAATTTGAACTCAGAACGTTGCGGCAGACGAAATACCTATTTCTTTACTACCCACAAGGGGCTAAACACAGAGGGGACAAACAAGGACAGACAAACGGATTAAGTCGATCATATCGACCCCAGTGCGTAACTGTACTTATTTAATCGACCCCGAAAGATGCGAGGCAAAGTCGACCTCGGCGGAATTTGAACTCAGAACGCAAAGACAGACGAAATACCGCTAGGCATCTCGTCCGGCTTGCTAACATTCCTGCCAGCTCGCTGCCTTATCTCAAGTAATTAATATGCGAGCATAAAATGATAAGAGTACATTTACAACGAAGATTGGCAATCTTATGTTAATTGAAATAGGTATGCAAATAAATCGGTAAATTAATGCCCTAATGAATTAATGAACACTTCAAGAAATCGAAAAGGAAATACATTGTGAAATAAATAAGAGAATAATTTGATACGTAAATAGAAATCCAAACGGATTTGTGTTTGTGACTTTGGCATATAACAAAATGTTGAAAGAGAAAAAAATGCAAAATGCCGGCAAGAATGCTTTTCTGAACACAGTATTGCTGTTGAGGCACAATGGCCCAGTAGTTAGGGCAGCGGACACACGGTCATAGGATCGCGGTTTCGATTCCCAGACCGGGCGTTGTGAGTGTTTATTGAGCGAAAACACCTAAAAGCTCCACGAGGCTCCGGCAGGGGATGGTGGTGATCCCTGCTGTACTCTTTCACCACAACTTTCTCTCACTCTTACTTCCTGTTTCTGTTGTACCTGTATTTCAAGGGGCCGGCCTTGTCACTCTCTGTGTCACGCTGAATATCCCCGAGAACTACGTTAAGGGTGCACGTGTCTGTGGAGTGCTCAGCCACTTACAGGTTAATTTCACGAGCAGGCTGTTCCGTTGATTCGGATCAACCGGAACCCTCGTCGTCGTAACCGACGGAGTGCTTCCATTCCATTGCTGTTGATTAGTTTCTGCACGGTCATAACTGAGAAGACCTACGATAACAATTATTCTAAGTGTGACTATACCGTCTTTGTATTGGCGTAACTTCGGTATATGTACCGGTGTAAGTACCGGAAGTACCGGATACATTTCAAGAAAGTGTTTTTTTATATATGAGGGTTAGGGTTAGGGTTAGGGTTAGGGTTTGTGTTAGGGTTAAAGTTTGTGTTATGGTTAGGGTTTGTGTTAGGGTTAGGGGTGGGAGAAAAGGGTTTCTGTTATCTTCAGAAATGTAAACAAAGTCACGTGTGTACCTATACCTATTTCTTTATTGCCCACAAGGGGCTAAAGACAGAGGGGACAAACAAGGACAGACATAGGTATTAAGTCGATTACATCGACCCCAGTGCGTAACTGGTACTTAATTTATCGACCCCGAAAGGATGAAAGGCAAAGTCGACCTCGGCGGAATTTGAACTCAGAACGTAGCGACAGACGAAATACGGCTACGCATTTCGCCCGGCGTGCTAACGTTTCTGCCAGCTCGCCGCCTAGTGTGTACCTATACCGAAGCATAAATGTTTTTATATAGTAGATCTTTCTGGTTATCTATTATACAGTGAGGTATGATATACAGGGGACTTGTCTGTTAAATTTAGCTGGATCAGTACCTGTGATGAAAGTTATGGTTTATTCTCGTTGGCATGGCTGGCGTCGTAAATGGACGCTTTTAAAATTTATCGGTGTCGTTTTTTGCCATTGTTGCCGATGTTGATTAATAACGAGTCGCAAAGGGAAAGGTAAATATGTTGGTATCCATTTTTTTTTATTTTCGCGCCCTTCACTATCTTATTTGTTTGCACGGCACACTCGATAGAACATCTGACAAAACGCCGTACATTCGCTACTGTTTACGTTATGCGTTCAACATTAGATTTCTGCGACCGATAAAATACAGGGTCAGGCAAAATGATCTGACACATTTGTAGGTTAAATAAAAGGCAAATGAAGTAAAGAAACAAAAAGTGTTTTTACTTTTGAAAAGTACATATAATGCTATTTTGTTTCATTATGTTTTAAAAATTAAATCAGTCAAATGGGATCCATTATTGTCCACACACTGTCGAAGGCGTTCACGAAAGTTGTCAATAACTCGGCGGGTCATTTCATGTGGAATGGCAGTAATTTCTTGACGAATTGCATCTTTAAGTTGTTCAATAGATCGAGGGCGATCTATTTTCGTTTCAATGCAGATCCAGTAGCTCTGAAGTTGGTAACACATAACAAGATCGTGTTTCGAGCTGGTACGGGATCATGTCTACCAAGATTGAAGTGTAAACGGAACGCTCTTTGTGTTGCAGTTACAGAATCGTTTGTTTTGATAAACGTTTCCACAATGAAAGCGCGATGCTCACCAGTCCAATTCATGGCAGCAACTGAAAAAGAAACGAAAAGCAATGCCTTTTATTTAACCTACAAATGTGTCAGATCATTTTGCCTGACCCTGTATAATACCAGTCCAGTAATCGACGAACCTTGGGTACAGAGGATTCGCAATCTAGATTAGGTTCTGAAAGTTTACCACATCATAGTGGGTTACACCATGGTTTCTCTGCTTTGTGGAAGAAGTAGGAAGAAAGAGTGAGAGGAAGTTGTGGTGAAAGAGTACAGCGGGGTTCACCACTACTCCCCGCCGGAGCCTCAGTGTTTTTTGCTCAATAAAAACTCATAATGACTGGTCTGGGAATCGAAACCGCGTTCTTACGACCGTGAGTCCGGTACCCCAACCACTAGGCCATTGCGCCTCCACTCGTTGTTGTTGCCGTCGTCCTCATTGTCACAACAGCAATTATCATCAGTGCAACTAACACTCCTCACCGCCCCCAACATTATCATCTTTCTCCTTCATTCCCACCTACACTCCTTCTTCATCTCCTAATTATCGCTATCATCATCTACTTGACATTTTCGTTAAATGTATCAAACATCAGGCATTAAAAGCTAGAAACTTCTACATTATATCCCGATATCAAAACTTCACGCAAAACACAATCTCAAAATAGAGAACAAAAAAGAAAATAAATGACAAAAGTAAAAACAAAAAAAAAAAGACCGAAAGAGTCAAAATATTTTTAATGAAAATTCACTTAGAATATGCACGTTAATCCCCAATTGCAATTTATATGTACGATTTATGATTCGTGCAAACACTAACGTACGAGCAGATATTTCACGTATGGTTTACGTAAGCAGACACCTACTTACCTTGCATGACTTCTTCCATATATACATATACATGTGTGTCTATGTGTGTGTAAATATATATATATATATATGTGTGTGTGTGTGACTTCTTCAATATATGTATATGTCTGTATACGTTTGTGTGTGTATGTGTGTGTCTGCGTATGTGTGAATATATATATATATTATATACTAGCATTAAAGACCCGTCGTTGCCGGGTCATAGTGGTAGTGCATGTATGTATGTGTATATATATGTGTACATATTACATGTAAATCTATATATATACATCTACACATAAAATGCGAAATACATTGTTATATCTTGATATCGCTAGTGATAACAATACTCAAAATATATAACAGACTGTAATTGTTAGCTCTTCTTTTTTCTCTACATTGTATACTTTATAGACAATAGTATTTTCTTTAATTTAATTTTTTATTATCCATCTGGACTATTCCATTTCTGCACGCTAATTTTATTTTTAATTTATTCCCATTCATGTGAAACCATTTATTCAAGTACAAATCATTGATGCAATTTTATACCAATTGCTATTTTTGCTTTTGTTATGTTACGATTATATTATACTTTAGTTTGGTTTTAATTTTACTTACTACATATAATTCAATTGTTATTATTATTTTTATTGTTAAAGTGAAAGCATCTGACATAAAATAGAGAAATATTTTTGTTTCACTTATAACACGTACTACTGAAATAGTGAAGAAGATATCATATTGCTATGGGCTCGCTCTAAGCAAGAAGTTGAACTTTGCCCATGACACTCCCCGGACCCTGAGTAAGGCATGTGTAAAATTTGAATGAAATTGGTTGTGTAGTTCTCAAGTTTTAGGGAAACATACAGACAGACAGACAGACACACGTTCTCAGTTTTATATATATAAAGATTTGTATATATAGAATATATGGATAGAGAGAGACAGAAATAAGTACATTTAACGCCCCCACAAGTACACAGACGCTGCGCGCATGCATAAACGTACATATTTATGTTTATGTATGTATGTACACTCTTTTACTCTTTTACTTGTTTCAGTCATTTCACTGTGACCATGCTGGAGAACCGCCTTTAGTCGAGCAAAGCACTTATTCTATCGGGCTCTTTTGCCAAACCGCTAGCTTACGGGGACGTAAACACACCAGCATCGGTTGTCAAGCGACGTCGGGGGGACAAACACAGAAACACAAACATATACACACAAATGTGTATATATATATATATATATATACATATATACGACGGGCTTCTTTCAGTTTCCGCCTACCAAATCTACTTACAAGGTTTTGGTCGACCCGAGGTTATAGTAGAAGACACTTACCCAAGGTGCCACACAGTGGGACTGAATCCGGGAACATGTGGTTGGTAAGCAAGCTACTTACCACACAGCCACTCATATATATATATATATATATGCATACATACACATACAGGCACGCATGTATGTATATATATATATATATATATATATATATATATATATAATATATATATATATATATACATATACACACACACAAGCACGCGAAAAACTGCGTTACAATTCAATAATAATAATAATAAAAATGAACTATTCAAGTGTGTATTTTAGATTTCTGAGTTGTTCTTGAATTACTTATTACCGCTTATATCGTACATCACCTGACATGCAAACATTACTTAGCAGTGTAACTATTATGTTGAACACGTTCGTAATGACAGTCTTAGAACTTAGACGAAACGTACAGAATTAGCCATCAATTTGTAGCGATCAATTCGCATAATGCGTAGGAGAGAAACGATTTGGATTTGATTGGGATTGTAAAATCTCTAACGGTAAACTGGTATTTTATAAAACATCATATTATGACAGGACGTAGATAAAGATTAACGAGTATGTGGGTGTTACTGTTTGTTTGGTTGGTTAGTTGTTTGACTATTTTGTAGTTGTTTTCCTTTTATTTTCGTGTTCTGTTTTTTTTTTTAATAAAATCACTGGTTCTAGGTATTTGCAACTAAGTAAAAGAAAAAAAAACAAAAAAGAAAAACAAAAAGCAATAAACAACAATGATAATTATGAACAACTGTCGTTAACCAGCGTGTGTTTGGGCACACACACACATACATATACACACACACACGCAATACACTCAAACACACACAAACACACACTAACACACACTCAAATACACGCGCACACTCACACGCGCGCGTACACATATTTTGAATGTAGCATGTTGCATTTGAAGGACTGAAACAATTTTATCTATCTAGCTAGCTATATATGTACACACACACACACACACACACACACCACACACACACACATACATACATACATACATACATACATACATACATACATACATACTTTTATTAAAGCAAAACAAATCTTTGCAACCATATATTCTTTTATTCATTTATTTGTTTCAGTCATTTGACTGCGGCCATGCTGGAGCACTGCCTTTAGTCGAGCAAATTGACCCCAGGATTTATTCTTTGTAAGCCTAGTACTTATTCTATCGGCCTATCTTGCCGAACCGCTATGTGATGGGGACATAAACAAACCAGCATCGGTTGTCAAGCGATGTTGGGGGTCAAACAGATACACAAACAAATACACACATACACACACACGCACACACACACACACACACACAGATATATATATATATATATATATGACGGGCTTCTTTCAGTTTCCGTCTACGAAATCCACTCACAAGGCTTTGGTCGGCCCGAGGCTATAGTAGAAGACACTTGCCCAAGGTGCCACTGAACCCGGAACTATGTGGTTGGTAAGCAAGCTACTTACCACACAGCCACTCCTGCGCCTATACACACACACACACACCACACACACACACATATATATATATATATACATATGCGTACGTAAGTGTGTGCATACACACACGCACGCACACACGCATACACACACATACACATGTGTATATATATATATGTATATATATATAATATATATATATAATATATATATATATATAATATATATATATAATATATATATATATATATATATCTAACTGAAACTCCCCGATTTCCAGTATTCCGAATATGCTCGTTGGTTTCCGATCTGGTAAACCATGCCTGATTTCCTTTTGAATATCCACCGTCCGAATATGTTTTTCAGATATGAAAGGAAAGCTTCAAAGAAACGTTTATCTTTATGTTCTTTCGTTTAAAAACCCTTGATTAAACTGAGAAGCAGTCTGATAATGAGAGACCCACCGATTAAGTTCAGACACAATTTGTAGTTCTTGAATGCCCTTTTTAATCAAAATATGACTTGAAGTGTTTTGCTCATTTTTTTTTGTGCATTTTGTTTTGTATTTTCCTCGATAACAGTTTTCAGAAGACCAATATTCACAGAACCTCGTCATCCCGATTGAGGGAAATCTGCAAGAGAAATATTTCCCGAGCGAAACAGGTCAAACCATTTTTGGCGAGTCCTGCTACTTAAAGCTTCATTGCCGTAGACAGAATGAATACTTCTTGCCGTTTCCATAGCCAACGAACTTCCTTTGAGTTTACACAGCATGTAATATCTGATCTAAATTCCTTTTAAAAGGGTAAAATCTATACGAATTCAACTATTATAGTATAAAGAAATAAAAAAAAACATTGGAATGTGAAAACTAATGCTTATTTTACCGTAAGCACTAAAAACGTTCTCTGAACGTGATATTGTCAAAATGCGATGTGCTTGTGTGTGTGTGTGTTGTGTGTGTGTGTGTGTGTGTGTGCGTGTGTGTGTGTGTGTGTAACGAAACACAACAGGAGAGATTGTTTATAAAATATTTAGTTAACTAAATATTTTGTAAGCAATCTGTCGTGTTTTGTTTCGCGTATTTGTACTCTGTGACATAACCCAAGTGCAGATTCTAACTGAATAATGCATGGACTATAATACGAGTCCGCCTCAGGGTTTCCCTTTAGATATAGGGGAATACACATGGAGTTCTAAATACTGGTTATTTGCCGTGCAACTTTAATATTAAATATTAAATCGCACTCTCAATGTGTCACGAAGTAAGGAAAGAAGTTTAATCATCATGTAATGTGTCGAAGATAGATTAGTCTTGAGGGACCATCTCTGTCTAGACAATTGATTACGGGCGAATATTAAAGATACAAAAATTGGAAATAAAACACCTCGATCGGAAATTGCAAACTCAGCTAGTCAAGTGATTGCTACTGCTCTACAGTACAGATATTGTATAATATCTCAAGCAAGTTGGCAAGAATCTTGGCAGCGTTGGATAAAATGCATTGCAGCAGTCAATCTTCTTTACGTTCTGAGTTCAAATCCTGCCGAGGTCAGCTTTATTTTTTCATCCTTTTTACGGATCAATAAAATAAAGTAACGACCTACTATGGCTGTAAAGGGTATTGACTACTTCCCGCTTCCTTCAAAACTGCTAGGCCTTGTGCCTTAGTCAGAAACCCTTTTACAAAAGATTTAAAAGATGAAACGGTTTGTAAAAAAGATACAAGAGAGGAGAAAGAGACAGATAATTCGCGTTTGCATTAGGATTTTCCTATGAGTATGCATGTGCGAGCAGACGATCGGGAATTGAATCGTCTGTGCGAGCAGACGATTCAATGCACAGTCGTAAAGAGTAATAGAAAAAATAGAATAGTAGGAGGGAAAGAAAGAGGGAGATATAACAGAAGGAAGGAGAAGACGAAGGGTAGACAATATTATTGTTCATTGCTAATAGTATCTGGAAATGGTATCTCTTAGAAAGCAGGTGTTGGTTTCTGAAAATGCTTATTCATGAAGATTCGTGTGAATGTTTTGGGATGGTTTTGGCGCTTGACAGAGTCTTTGTCACGTGATACATAAACGCTAATGCATAACGCCTACACTTGTGCAATAATTATTTACCCATTAAAAAACAAACACAAGAAAAGAAAACGGAAAGATCACATTGTGAGGAATAATTACAAAAACGAACCAAGCACTTGCATATAAATATACGAGGAAGGCGGGTGATGTTATATTTTAGTATTCAATTTCGTTTTATTTGATGTCTCTTATTTATTACCCTTCTGCGGCTTTTAGTTGATAGTGACAGGACTATGAAATATAGTCCGTTATGAGGATATGTAATACGGCTCGCAGCAAAGGTGGTTATTGTAAATGTGAAAAAATGTTCCTCTTTCGCTAAATATAATTTTATCCCAGGTTTGCTTACTCGACATTCCACAAAAAATTTCACGCGCGCGTGCGCACGCACACACACGTACATACACGCACACATACACACATACACTCATGCGTGCACATACACACACATGCATGTATGTATATATGTATACAAGTGTGTGACAGACAGACAAACATAGAAAAATAGATGGATAGACAGGCAGACAGACAGATAGATAGATAGATAGATAGATAGATAGATAGATAGATAGACAGATAGACAGATAGATAGATAGATAGATAGATAGATAGATAGATAGATAGATAGATAGATCAGATAGAAAATTGAGAGATAGATATTAATTAATTAATAGCAACGGAAGCATTAATACCGAAAGGTAATCCATATATCCACCTTAACATGGATGTCTTGTTAGAAAACTGTATACTCGTAGCAGACGAGAATCGTGTGCCATCGGCGCTGATATGAATTTATTATATTGACTGTGACTTCAAAGTTTTGGTCATCTAAGCCATCGTCGATGATGGCTTAGCTGGTCGAAACGTCGAAGTTACTGCCGATATTATTCTTGCTAAAGAATAGTAAATTTATACTCTACCAAATGTATTGAGTAATCCTTCAGTTTAATGTAAAATTGTTTTTATTATAACATAAAAACAAACATTAATGTGTGGGTGTGTGTTTGTGTGCTAGCGTGTGTGTATGTGTATTAGTGTGTGTGTGTGAGAAGTTGTGTCTGTCGTGCGATCTATTTTAAAACAGTATTCAATTATCAAGCCAGGAAACACTTCAATGTTGTAAATCTGTTCCTTATAATACGGGTGTAGTTTCTCATCCTCTGTTTTGTTACGGTGTTTGACGATGCTATGTCACTGCCTTTCCACCTGCTTCGCTCGATCAACATTCCCTATTTCCGGCTTGTCGAAATAAAGACCGCACTGACTTCGTTTTATTGGAACGAATATCACATTTCCATGATGCGTCCTAAATACAGCAGCAGGAGAAGAGTGGCGGAGTGCTTGACGTGGCAGAAACAAAGTGTAACGAGGGGGGTGCAATCAACAGAGGACAAAGTATTTGCAA
>NC_043005.1:74354985-74372485 GCF_006345805.1 Octopus sinensis
AGTAGGTCAGCAGATGGCCTTCATTAAGTGAGAATACATGCTGGACTAATGATAGAGGAGGGGGATACTTTGTTCTTTCAATAAATATTTCGATGGTTACAAAATGGCAGGAAATGTTTCTACTCGGAATTATAGAAAAGTCGTTTGATGAAATAAATTCTTGCTAAATGTTATAACTATATTTTTGTGGTTCATTTATCATGAAATATCATAATGGTGGCTTTTTGCTTTGCACGTCATTCAAAGAATATGTCCGTCTTGCCCGGTAGCACTTCTTCAAGAAATCTGGCTACATCCAATGCGACACTTTCAGAAATTTGGGTTCAGTAATCCTTGTGGTTTTCTTTCATATTGTTGCTTAGTAAGCAAAGATTGTTCTGGCTGATTAGCTTGACTGAATATTAACCTTGCTTTTAACATGGAGATACAAAAACAATTTTTTGTCTGCTGGCTGCAGCTGTCAGGGGTAAAAATTACAATACTTCTTATAATTAGAGGCAGCGTTGCAAGTCTTTCAACTTACTTTTTCTCTTAGAATGTATTAAACAATTATAACAAAGAAATTCGATCTTAGTCAAAAAAATATACGAAAATCCTTGTAAACTTTCAGAGTGTCGATGTTTGCGATTAGGACAACTCAGAGACAACAACAACAGCAACAACAATGGTAATAACCATTAGTATTGTTGTTAACAACAATGGTGATGATTATTATTATTGTTGACCAGGCAGAATCATTAAGACATCGAACAAACCTTTAATGGCACTTCGTCCGGCTTTACATTTTGAGTTCAAATTCCACCGCAGTCCACTTAGCCTTTTATCCTCACGAGGTCGATTAAATTATTCCCAGTCAAGTACTGGGCTCACTGAAATCAACTAGGTCTCTCTCCCCTACAATTTCAGTCGTTGTGCCTATAGTAGAAAATATTATTATTGTTTTGTATAGGTAGAATTGGTTGCCATTTTTTCGGGACAAATTTTGGTGCTACCTTACGTCACCGTTGCTACTTTATGTTTTACGAAATATTTCAAGAGAAGCTTGACATTTTAGCGTTTTCTAATGCCGAGCTATTCCTCCTTTTGTGTAATGTTAGAGTTATTTATTATATTGATATGGCCTCCCCTGATTTTTTGGTACTGCATTTACTGTTTTCACCATTCACATCTTCGGTGAATCCTTCACTGTCTACACTCCAGAATTTTTCTACGTCACATAATATGGGTTTCAAATTTTGATACAAGATCAGAAATGTTTGGGGAAGGTGTAAGCCGATTACGTCGACCCAGCGGAATTCGAACTCAGAACATAAGAACAGATGAAATGCCGCTAAACACTTTTACTCACCGTAATAACGATTCTGCCTGCTCACCACCTTTATGTCATTTAATATTGGTACTAGGCTAGGGCGGCGAGCTGGCAAATGCTTAGCAGTATTTCCTCTACCGTTACGTTCTGAGTTCAAATTCCGCCGAGGTCGACTTTGCTTTTCATCCTTTCGGGGTCGATTAAATAAGTACCAGTTACGCACTGGGGTCGATATAATCGACTTAATCTGTCTGTCGGTCCTTGTTTGTCCTCTAAATGTTTAACCCCTTTTGGGCAATAAAGAAATAAGAAACGTTAGCACGCCGGGCGCAATGCTTAGCGGTATTTCGTCTGTCTTTACGTTCTGAGTTCAAATTCCACCGAGGTCGACTCTGCCTTTAATCCTTTCGGGATCGATAAATTAAGTGTCAGCTGCATACTGGGATCGATCTAATCGATTGGCTCCCTCCCCCAAAATGTTGGGCCTTGTGCCAAGTGTAGAAAAGAATATTGTTACACGGTTGATTTAAAAAAAATAATTCCTCACTCGCTCATAAAGTAGTTTTCGGTTGGAATCGAACCGTTTGTTCTGTTCAGAGAATCTTTATCACCTTTCATGTTCCTTGTGTTTTATTGTTAATACTTCCTTAATCAACATTTCTATTGTACCGGTTCTCTTCATTTGTTCATTGCTGCTTTTTACTTGAAGTAATGAAAGATTGAGCGGTATCACTTATTTTCTTTCTGTTTTTACGTTTGCTTAGATTTTTCATATTCTTGTGAGTAGATTTGAGGATGTAACCACATGCTTTTGTGATTACTGTGATTGCTGCATATATTAAATTAGCTCAAACGTGTGAAATTGATGTTTCAGGCTAATTCGTTAAGTCAGTGATTGTTGTTTTGGCGTTTTTTTTTTATTGTTATTTCCTCGTCGAATTTTATTCACGGGAGATTCTTTCGTTGAATCATATATCTTAAATTATCAGTCAAGCACTAACTTCGATAAAATAGTCTATCTGCCACTTACCTCTTCTTTCCTATCACTTTCCATCAAATTACGAGTCTTGGGCCTAAATTAAAAATGATTGTCTTAAAAAATCCTATATTATATTTGAATTCACATTTCGACAACAGATTCACGTCAAATATCTACAAAACGAAGACAATACGCCCTCAAACAAACTAACAAAAAATTAAAATAACACAGCAGCACAAAAAAAAGAAAGAAAAGGAGCGATAGTGCTGAAAGAAACTGCAACACATAATTAACTTTTACGACAAAAAGGAAAAAAAAAATGGCGCATTTAAATCAGCATTTAATGGGAAAAGAAATTATATCAATAGCAGTATCATTAACCACATCCACGCGCAAATATGTATGCAAGCGTTATTGTTGTTGTTTCAGACCGCCAGGAAAAATGCGAGACGGAAGAAGAAAAATAATTCATCGAAAAGAAGGGTGAACACCAATGGAATGTAACAAATGTTGATGAGTAAAAGCAGCCTCTTCGAAACAACAACGATGTTCCTTATAGAAACAACAGAGATATTATGGAGGACAATGAATTAAGATTTCTCTGTCCTTCGAACGTCGAACCAATATGTAAAAGGCACAATCACACATTTACGGTACGAGAGGTATTGTTGGTATGTGTTGATTATTGAGAAAGAAGTGATGGAATAGAATATCACTATGATCACCGTGACCGACCAGGCTATCAGATGTTGCTACACATCGCTGGTCACAATGCGCTTCGCATAGTTTTAGCCTTCAAATGACGCCACCCCGCTGGCTAAGCGAGCAGACCAACAGAAGAAAGAGTGAGAGAAAGTTGTGGCGAAAGAGTACAGGAGGGATCGCCACCACCCCCTGCTGGAGCCTTGAGAAGCTTTAGGTGTTTTCGTTCAATAAACACTCACGACGCCCGGTCTGGAAATCGAAACCGCGATCCTACGACCACGAGTCCGCTGCCGTAACCACTGGGCCATAGTGTCTCTACGGAATAGAATATACTTTACACTAATTCGACAGGATAAAAGTTAAAAAATATTTATATATATTACAGCGGACTAAAGCAGATACAACGTAATGACGTGTGTAGTTTTCTAGCCCAAACTACTCGGAAGCATTAACGGTTATTTTTGGGCAAACAAGTCTGTAGAATGAGCAATGACGAGGTGAAAAAACTCAGCCTAGCCGATGATTTGCTACCATATATGGGTGAGAACCATAAATGGGTTTTGCTTTATTTTCTCTTTAAAGTATTTCTTCTTTAAATTTAGAGTTCTTTTATTGTATTTTTCCATTTATTCCGCTCTGCCCCAACTTTAATCGTATAACGTCTTTCAGTTTTGTCCTCGTCTTTACGTGAGGTGTCAGATACCACCAACATCTATTTCCAAGTCCCTTGATCAACGCACTTTCCATTTTATGACATATTTTCGATCCCTTGCACGTAATAATCCTTTCTGTTATCAGTACAAGGTCTGAAATTTATGGTCGGATGATAGTCGATTACATCGACCCCAGTACTCTCATGGTGTTTATTTTATCGACCCCGAAAGGATGAAAGGCAAAGTCGACCTCAGCGGAATTTGAACTCAGAACGTAGCGACGGGCGAAATATCGTTAAGCATTTCGTCCAACGCGCTAACGATTCTGCCAGCTCGTCACCCTAACCCTGTACATAATAATGAAATGATTGTAGAATAGTATAAGCGTCGTATAAAATGCCTTTCACCATATCTTCTAGCTCTTTAGAATCTGAGTTCAACTGCCACCGAGGTCGAATTTGCTTTTTATTCTTATGGGGCTGCTGAAAATACGTACCAGTCGAGCATTGGGGTCGATGTAGTCACCTGCACCTTTCCTCAGAATTTCAGGTGTTGTGCCTAGAGTAGGAAGGATTATTATTAAAAGGCGGTGAGCTGGCAGAATCGTTAACACATCGGACAAAATGTTTAACGGCATTTCTTCCAGCTTCACGTTCTCAGTTCAAATCCCGTCGAGGTCGACTTTGCCTTTCATTATTGCGGGATATATGGAATAAGTACCAGTTGAACACTGGAGTCAATGTAATCGACTAACCCCCTCCTCCAAAATTGCTGGCTTGTGCCAAAATTTGAGACCAATATATTCTGCTTTATTATACACTCTTGATGGTTTGTAATAGAAGGTTTGACCTGAGCTTCAAAATCAAAATTACTTGAGTATTAGCTCTGACTCCTGCACTTCTCAGCCATAGACGCACTTTTTCTTCGTCTCCTTCTTTTTCTTGAAGATATTGCCCAAGTAGGAACGGTTTTTCCTTTTAACCTTGCTCTAACATAACATTCTGTAACACCACTTTTAGCGTACATTTTACTTTTTCACGACTGCTGTTTTACCTTTCTCTTCACAGCTGTCTTACTTTACAATTTCTGTTTTGCATTTTTTTCTGGCGTCCTTGAATATAAAACAGTGTTTTCTTTTCGTCGTGTCTTGTATTTTACTTGTATTAGCTTTCGATTATTTTTACTACGTATTCCATTTTTTACTCCAACAGAGGATATTCTATAATAGTTTACTATTTGCATAAACTCCCATCCTCCCCGCATTCGTGGGAGATATAACCTTTCTATGTCAGATTTTGGGTGGTCTATTCTAAATGCAGTTATTATTTTTCATGTTTTTACGTCTAATCATGCTAGTTCATTTAGCTTTCAGTTGAACATTTTTAAACTGCTTCTTCCTGTAACGAAGTATTGGTACCTATTACTTTATATGATGCATTCAACTCCGTTTTAAGTATTACGCAATGCATTCGTAACATTCCTTTCTAACTTTTTATTTCATTTGTATGTATCGTATTCTACCCAGTTAATTACAACCAAAATGTTTGTAAATTTGTGCTTGGTCTAATCCACGTATCTCCATTTCTTTATTAAGTATCATAATAGTGTTTTTAATTAATTTTTTTCTCTTTAGTGTTCCCTTGATTTATTTTTCCAATGCGAATCTCACAGCAGTTCTTCCATTAGATGACAACTCCTTGGAATACTCTTGTTACGATACAAAAAAAATGGTGTATGTTTTTATAATTCCAGAATAGGTTGCCTTTTACGCATGATATATTTTATGTACCTTACCATTAATGCTAGCATTGTTAATAGGTCAAGGATACTTAAAGCGGCGAGGTGGCAGAACTGTTAGCATGCCGAGCAAAATGCTTCGCGGCATTTCGTCCGCCTTTACGTCCTGGGTTCAAATGCCGAGATCGACTTTGCCTTTCATACTTTTGAAGTCAATAAAATAAGTACCGGATCTTTACCTTTTGACCGACAGATTTAAAAAATAATTTTTTGTAACTAAACACTTTCAAATTTCGGACACTGGTAGAATGTGTCATATAAAACATCTTTTACTCTTAGCGTTTTTGAGAAGAGCTTATATTTAGGAAGTTATTTCACGTTAAGGTTGGCGTATTTCGGTAATTTCAACCAATCAATGACGTGTATTCAGCTGAATAATATTACTGCCGTTGTTTGTCAACAACAACTATCGACGGTGTATTTTCGGTTGTCACTGTTATTTATGACATCGTTCGTGCGTTTGCACTGGTTTTAGCTTTAAGGTTTTTAAGGTTAGAGTTAGGGTTTTAGGGTTAGGATGTTAGGGTTAGGGTTTTAGGGTTAAGGTGTTAGGGTTAGGGTTGTCGTAAATAACAATGACAAACGAAATATACACCGCCGGAAGTTATTGACAAACAACAGTAGTAATTTTATTCAGCTGAATACACGTCATTGATTCGTTGAAATTACCGAAATACGCCAACTTTAACGTGAAATAACTTCCTAAATATAAGCTTCTCTCAAAAACGCTAAGAGTAAAAGATGTTTTATATGACACATTCTACCAGTGTCCGAAGTTTGAAAGTGTTTAGTTACAAAAAATTATTTTTTAAATCTGTCGGTCAAAAGGTAAGGATAACCAACCAGCCCTCACCACTAAAACTGATAGCCTTGTGTCCAAATTTTAAAGCAATATTTGATGGATTCAACTATGAGGATCATAGTCAAAATCTTTTTGGTAGTCAATATCCATTCTATACTCAGAAACATGGTTCTCTTTCTACAATCTTTAGTTCTGTCAGCGTTGATCAGTTAATTTACCTTTGCAGCCATTTGAACCTTCTCGTTTAGAAACAGGTTCTTATTTTCCTAAGGATCTATTTAATTATTTAGTTATTTGTTTTGTTTGTTTGTTTATTCTCTAGCATGCCGCATGCAAGCAGGTAATGAATTCTGCTGTCGCTGGTGTTTGCTTGTCTCTGTTCTCTTGGAGATTAATACAACATTCATCGCAGCACAGAGACGCAATCGTTGTGTTGCCTCCAGCTTCTTTGGCATCTTATTAAACAACCGAGCTGATACCGTGTGTTTCGATGTGAAATATTTTAATCTGAGGTTTGGGAACTTATGTCCGGATGTTCTCCAGCTGCATCATTTTGTGTGTGTATGTGTGTGTGCATGTGTGTATGTGAGTGTACGTGTGTGTATTTGTGTTGCTGTGTGTGTGCTACTGTGTGTGCTACTGTTCTTACCTTGTTTACGCCGCCCAGATCAGCATGATGATGATGATGTTATTGTTGATGTTGCTGTTGCTGTTAATACTACTACTACTACTACTACTAGTAGTAGTAGTATTAACAGCAGCCTCGTTATCATAATTATTCTCAACATTATATTCCCTATATTTTCGTATATATATATATGTGTGTGTGTGTGTGTGTATGTGTGTGTGTGTGTGCATGTTTAAAGTGTTTTAAATTCTCATTGGAAGGTATGTCGTTCTCATCAAATCTGGAACTTAGAACTGAAATGGAAACCTTTCTTGATAATATGTTTATAATCATAGTTAAGCAGACACCATAGAAACACATCCAGACAGCCGTGCATACATATAGATAGACAGATAAATAGAAAGATAAATAGATAGGCAGACAGTTAGGCAACCAGATAGATTGATAGATAGACAGATAAATGGCATGATGGTGTAATATAAGCGTGATGTATCATATTTAACATCGACCTCATATGATATGTATAGTTTTGTTTGTTTCTTATCGACTTTCTTTTTACTGTTTTTTTCTTCGAATCTCATCGCCTTTACTTATCATAATATTTCTATTTGATAAGCGCCCACCGCTTCATTGACTCCTAATGCATTGGGATATATTGTCTCTGTTAATCTTGTTTACTTCTGTTTGATGTCTTTACGGGTGGAAAGCATCAGAACATTTTGATTTCCTTCCCACACTTCTAAACTGTTAGCGAAATATACATTCTTGTTATTTGAGACAAGCATGTTTTTATTTTCATTTTAGATTTTTCTCTTGCAATTGCTAAGCTTTTTATTGCATCGTTCATGTCCTCCCATTGCTGACATAATTAAATATCTGTTACATATTTGGTATTGTCCTATTTCCGGTGCACGTAACACTGTCCTATTTTTATCATATTTTAGTATTGTCCAGTTACGTGTGATTATTCTTTTTAATTCTTCTTTACATTTGTTCATGACCATGTGGCATTATCAACTATATTAAAAAGGTGGCGAGTAGGCAGAATCGTTAGCATGTCGGACAAAATGCTTAGCGATATTTCGTCCATCTTTAAGTTCTGAGTTCAAATTCCGCGGAGTCGACTTTGCTTTTCATCCTCTCGGGGTCGATAAAATAAGTACCAGCTGAATACTGGGGTCAATATAATTCATGACCCCCATTCACAAGGTTTCAGGCTTTGTGTTTATAGTAGAGAGGATTATTACCTACATTCAGAAAGCAACGATTTGGCAGAATTCAGGACTTGTGCCTAAACTAAGAGGAATTATCATCTTATTCTGTTCCCCTTTCTTGTGATATGTTTAGCTTATGCCGAGGCTATTCTATGATTGTTCTATGCTGGCAAACTCTCAACATTAAATTGGACGTCAATAGAGCCACACATTTTGTTAGAAATTGCCGTCTGATGAATTGTGCTCAAACTCACTTCTAGACAATCATAAAAAAAAACAAAAAACAAAAAAGAAACTAACCAAACCACTTGTTTCAGACCGTTCTGTTCCATAAACAAACGCCTTGTTAGACAGTCTCTGAGAGGAACAGGCAGAAAACACTTCTTTCCAGTTTCATCTGCGAACTACTGCTGGAGAACCACGCTACAGCTTAATTCTATAATTCAGAAAACTTTGACTTCGTTCTAATAAGCACTTCCACAACCGATGTCTGTAACTATTGGTGTACGGTTTAATATGGAAATTCTCCATGCAGTGAATTCCCGTATTCTTTATTTTCTTAAATTACTTCTGTGTCAATCTTTAGGCATTATAAATCGCTGGAAGTTTTTCATGAAAGTACTACCAGTTGCGCATTCTGTGAAACCGTAGATTCCATTGATTAATGTAAGGGAATAGATGAATGGTTTGAGATAGTCTCTATATTTCTCATTTCGTTTTCTTGATCCAGTCCCGACAGCAACACCCTGTAACAACATCGACTGTCTCCCTCTGTGTGTGTGTATATGCGAGCAGGTATTATTTTTCTTATGTATCTTGGGTGGGTCACTTTGCTAATAAAAAACACCCACAAATATGAACTTCCCAAGACTCAACATTGGAAATTGTTTAAACTCATGTTTGCACGTAAAATCAAATAAAAATTGCATTGCATTCTGAATCACACTCGTATAAACAATATATATATATATATATATATATATATATTGGCGCAGGAGTGTTTGTGTGGTAAGTATCTTGAGTACCAACCACATGGTTCCAGGTTCAGTCTCACTGCGTAGCACCATGGGCAAGTGTCTTCTACTATAGCCTCGGGCCGACCAAAGCCTTGTGAGTGGATTTGATAGACGGAAACTAAAAGAAGCCTGTCGTATATATATGTGTGTGTGTCTGCCTGTCTATGTTGTCCCCCACCATCGCTTGACAGCCGATATTGGTATGTTTGCGTCCCTGTAACTTAGCGGTTTGTAGATGTCTGAGACCACGCCTGTTGCGACATTTATTTAAAAAATTTCCGTAAAAGATTTTTCCCAATTCAAAACACTAATTCCCATAAACTTGCTGCTATTCCAAATCTTTCATTGTTCAATTTGTGACAAGATTTCATTGTTCAATTTGAGTGAAAAATACATTCACTCAAGCACTTGTAGATTAATAATAGATCAATCATTAACCTGAAACTCATGACCACTTATCCACGCCATTACTCTTGCGAGCACATTTAACTGAGGAGAGACACAGAACCTAACTAAATATTTTATTTAAATGAAATGCAAGATAACCATGAATTTGGAGATTCACAGGCAGCATTTGTCAAATTAGCTGATGAGCCGCTGCTGGCGAAATTTTGAGGTCGCAACCTTCTTGTCATTTCATTTGATTTTGTAGATTTATTTCTACGTATGTTTCACTTCTAGAAAACCATTGATTCGGTTTTTACGCAAAACTAGATTTCCGCTGTCTTATGTAAGCTTTTCTTCAAAATAGTCGCCATTTGAGAGAAGCAAGTCCATTGGGCTTACAGTTCTAATATTTTAGAAGTTCTGTCCTGTCCCTGTCTACGTATTTTACCCTCCAAGGACTCCACGTGATCGCTCAATCTGCCACTCATTCGCAAGCATATCTCTCATAAATTACTATAATGACTGAATAAAATAACACATTGAAGTGTTCTAAATTCATGTTTCAAAACGAGGCATTTATAAAATCCTTGACATCACATAAATTTCCTTAGTGCTTCATAATTCTACACATACCTTAGTCATGTAGAGTAAACTGTTACATAAGTGTGTCACCATGTCACAGAGGTCCCTTATGAGATCAGCAAAATAGGAATAAGAAAAAAACATATATATAAAGAAGTGCTTATTCAGATTTTCAGAATACTACAACTCTTCAATTCACACAAAAATATATCCTACTCGATCTAATTTGTCGTTTTTTATTCTTTCTTTCACAAGACTGACAAACGATAAAAAAGGCGTAAATACTATACGAAATTGTGACAATCAAAATATGTTATACTTTTGTGAATCTTTGATTTTACTGTTGCTTGATACAGTATCCCTTTCCTTGCGCAAAACTGCTGATGTCCGTAAAAGTACTATCAAAATAACCTATGTGTCTTCTATACAAATTTTATCTTTATTTTTATCTTTGATTATTTTTTTCCTTTTTGTCGTTGCTTTCACTCGTTTATTTATTTATCATTTGTATTATTACTTTTTGTAAGTAAGAAGATAGATGTCGCCTGAAGTGTAATGGCTTTGTCTTCTCTTGTGTCATAAATTTAGCTTGAAATACAGACGACAAGCGTTGGGTGGGATATGGAAATATTTTCTTGTTGAAACAAACTCATGATACCCGTGGTGAAAGCTGCATTGCCAATGAAGATCATGCAACTAATATTTCTAATAAACAAAGCAGATGTCTTGAAAAATTCCCCGTATCATCATGAAGCATAAAAAGCCTCGTTTTCAAATATTCTGCTGTAGTTTTATTCTCGCAAACACTCTGTAGATGCTTTGCTTTGATTGTTCCTCAATGCTGAGTCTAAGGAACCAATGTTTTTTTTGTTTTTGTTGTTGTTGTGGTTGTTGATGTTGCTACTATCGTTGTTGTTGTTGTTGGTTTTCTTTTTTTAATTTTACCGCCGCGGGAATAGGCGAAAAGGAAGATGGAAAGAAGAAGGAAACAGAGAGAGAGAGAGAGGCTGACAAGAAGAAAAAGATTGAGATGCTTAAAGACGAAGTGGTGTGGGAAAGCCAAGCACGAAATATATGTGATGAGTGTGAGAAAATAAGAGGAATGAGAAAGAGGGAGAGACAGAGAAATAGGAAGAGAGAGAGAGAGAGAGTGAGAGGGTGAAAGAGAGAAGGTAGAGCAAGGAAAAGGAATGAAATATTTATTGGGGTGTTGGGAGAAATTCAGAGAAGTTTATGTGTGAGAGAGAAAGACACTGAGAAAGGAGACAGAAGTTAGAACGAGACTGAAGTGGTATGGCTAGGTCAGCAATGTTTGAATGTGGAAAAGAAAGAAATAGTGTACGTGTGCGTATATGTATATGTATATATACATACATGTATGTGTGTGTGTGTGAAAGTGAAAGAGAGAGAAAGAGAGAAGGGACAGCGAGAGAGGTTGTAGAAATAAAATGAGGAAAAAAAAACGGTTATATCTTGCTATTATATATACACAAGTTAGCTCAGCTATCTAAAATATTACATAGGCGTTGGAGTGGCTGGTTGGTAAGTAGCTTGCTTACGAACCATATGGTTCCGGGTTCAGTCCCACTGCGTGGCACCTTGGGCAAGTGTCTTCTACTATCGCCTCGGGCCGCCCAAAGCCTTGTGAGTGGATTTGGTAGACGGAAACTGAAAGAAACCGTCGTATATATGTATATATATATATATATATATATATAATATATATATATATATGTGTGTGTGTGTGTGTGTGTGTGTGTGTGTGTGTTGTGTGTGTGTGTGTGTTTGTGTATGTATGTATGTATGTATGTATGTGTGTATACGTTTGTGTGTCTGTTTGTCCCCCCAACATCGCTTGACAACTGAAGCTGGTGTGTTTACGTCCCCGTAACTTAGCGGTTCGGCAAAAAAGACCCAATAGAATAAGTGCTAGGCTTACAAAGAACAAATCCTGGGGTCGATTTGCTCGACTAAAGACGGTGCTCCAGCATGGCCACGGTCAAATGACTGAAACAAGTAAAAGAGTAAAAGAGTATTGGTGTAAAGCATGGTGTGGCTTGAATTTAAACAACAATCACAACAACAGCAACAACAAGAGCAAAAACAGCAAGAGCAACAACAGCAAGAGCAACAACAACAACAACAACAGCTAGATCAACAATAACAGCAAAGACAACTGTAATAGCAGCACTTCCATCATGACAAATGAGAAAAGAAGGGACAATAGGTTAAATGTAGAACTTAAAATAAAAATAACGATAAAATACAACAATGACTTTTATTTTCTGCTGGCCCTTTTCGTCAATAACTTCCCGCCTCCTAATCCTCCCTCCTCCTCCTTCTCTTCCTCATGATCCCCCTCCTCATGATCCTCCTCCTCCTCCTCCTCCTCCTCATGATCGTCATCGTCATCACCATTATCATCACCACCAGCACCACCACCGCCATCAACATCGTTATAATGATGATGATGACGATGGTGAGATAGTCGTCAACATCAGAATCATCATTGTCATCGTCATCGTTATCATCAATCAACATTAACATCAGCAACAGCAGCACTTGTAACAGTCATCGTCGCCATAGTCATCATCCTTGTCGTCATCATCGTCGTCGCCGTCGTCATCATCATCATCATCAACAATATCATCGACATCCTCCTCCTCATAATCACCATCATCATCATCATCGTCGCCGTCGTCATCATCGTTGTCATTATCGTCATCATCATCGTCGTCGTCATCACCATCATCATCAAAAATATCGTCAGCAATATCATTAACACCCCCCTCCTCATAATAACCATCGACGTCAAGAGTCTTCTACTAAAGCCTCGGGTCGACCAGAGCCTTGTGAGTGGATTTGGTAGACGGAAACTGAAAGAAGCCTGTCGTATATATGTATATGTATATATATGTATGTGTGTGTGTGTTTGTGTGTCTGTGTTTGTCCCCCCTCCATATCGCTTGACAACCGATGCTGGTGTGTTTACGTCCTCGTAACTTATCGGTTCGGCAAAATAGACCGATGGAATAAGTACTAGGTTTACAAAGAATAAGTCCTGGGTTCGATTTGCTCGACTAAAGGCGTTGCTCCAGCATGGACGCAGTCAAATGACTGAAACAAATAAAAGAGTAAATGCCCAGTCTGGGAATCGAAACCGCGTTCTTACAACCACGAGTCCGCTGCCCTAACCACTGGGCCATTGCGAATCCACTCTCCTTGCTGTTGTTGCCGTCGATGTCGTCTTCTTCAATAGTTTCATCTAATTCACAGGCGGAGTCTTCATTATTAACATCAAAGATATAGAAAAACGACCCAAAATAAACACAAAACAAACCGACATTGTTTAATGCACTGACCCCTTTTACGTCGGTTTCATTTTTGTTGTTGTTGTTGTTATTGTCATTTAGCACTTGATTAACTTCAGTCAAACAGACCCAGAATCAAAAACCGTTCTAGCAGTGACTCTCTTTTCTTTTTTTTTTCTTTCCTTTCCTTTCATGCAACTAAATAGGACTTCATTTTCTAATCTGTATTTTCCTTACGAAAATAGCTTGTCTTGAGTCGCTTGCGTTGAGATTCCGTCGCAGTTTAAGTCAGCTTGCTTTACTCCTTCAAAGGATCGGTAGGTATTTTTTTTTCTAGTACAGTTGGGCGATTTAAAATTTTCTTTTAAATATATATTGTATGTAAGGCGGTGAGCTGGCAGAAACGTTACGTTCTGAGTTCAAATTCCGCCGAGGTCGACTTCGCCTTTCATCTTTTCAGGGTCGATTAAATAAGTACCAGTTAAGCACTAGGGTCGATGTAATCGACTTAATCCGTGTGTCTGTCCTTGTTTGTCCCCTCTGTGTTTAGCCCCTTGTGGGTTGTAAAGAAATAGGTATTTCGTCTGCCGCTACGTTCTGAGTTCAAATTCCGCCGAGGTCGACTTTGCCTTTCATCCTTTCGGGGTTGATAAATTAAGTACCTATTTCTTTACTACCCACAAGGAGCTAAACACAGAGAGGACAAACAAGGACAGACAAACGGATTAAGTCGATTATATCGACCCCAGTGCGTAACTGGTACTTATTTAATCGACCCCGAAAGGATGAAAGGCAAAGTTGACCTCGGTGGAATTTGAACTCAGAACGTTACGGCAGACGAAATACCGCTAAGAATTTCGCCCTGCGTGCAAACATTTCTGCCAGCACTGGAGTCGATGTAATCGACTTAATCCGTTTGTCTGTCCTTGTTTGTTCCCTCTATGTTTAGCCCCTTGTGGGCAATAAAGAAATGAACGTTAGCACGTCGGAAAAAATGCTTAACGGCATTATTTCATCGCATAAATCGATCCCAGTACTATTTTAAAAATGTTTTTGTTTCCAAAGCTCGGCACTTATTCTATCGGTCTTTTCTGCTGAACCGCTAGCTTACAGGGGCATCAACACACCAATACCAGTAGTCAAATTTGACCGGGGTCGACTTTGCCTTTTAGCCTTTCGGTGTTCGATAAAATCAGTACCAGTTAAATAAAGTCCCTGCGCTCGTTGTCATAGACTATTCTCCTTCCGCAAAGTCTCGGGCCTTCCCTCTGTAGCAGAAAGAAATATAAATCGTACGTGATGCCACAAAAACGCATGCAAATCACACGTGACAAGTATTTAATTATTTATTTATTTATTTACTCATTAATTCATACATTTATTTATTTACTTATTTGTGAGGGGCATGACGTAGAATGCACTTGAATGTGAAGCAAAAGTGAACATGCTAGCAAATTGTAGTCATCGCATTAGACCTTAGCCTTGTAAACAGCTCCGGTTTCATTCAAAGCCCACTTCACTTCTTCTCTACTTATATATCTCCCGCTTTCACTCTTACTATTACCCACAAACTACTATTCTCCTGATCAGTGCCTTCTGTTTGCGCCTACCTTATTCCTCTACCTTTTCTGTGTTCTACCCAGCCCTTCTTATCCCATTCTCTGTTTCACATTATCTGTCTTTGTGTCTGCACACACACACACACACACACACACACACACACACACACACACACACACACACACACACACACACACACTGTCTATTTCTCTCTCCTCCACCTATCTGTTACTTCCCTAATTATCTGTTCTCTTTTTAATCACCGCTCTGTCAGTCATTTTGGTTTTGTTCAACTATAAATATGTATGTATGTATGTATGTATGTATGTATGTATGTATGTATGTATGTATGTATGTATGTATGTATGTATGTATGTATGTATACGTATGTATGTATGTATGTATGCATGCATGTATGTATGTATGTATGTATGTATGTATGTATACGTATGTATGTATGTATGTATATATGTATGTATGTCTATCTATCTATCTATCTATCTATCTATCTATCTATCTATCTATCTATCTGTCTATCTATCTATCACCCTGTCTATATTTTTTCTGATATTTGTCTGCCCACACCCGCCAGTTGTTTTCTCTTCCCTACATTCCAGTGTCAAGTCTCTAACATTCTCCTTTAATACAATATCAGTCTCCCATCACCATAATTTTGATATACTTTTTTTATACTGTTTAATTATTTCTCTTTATCAAAAAAGTTGAATGGATGTCAATGATGCACTCGTCAGCGTGCATTGATGTAGGTAATTTCGTTTCATAGACGTCCAATACATTGTCTCTCTCAAGTCTGATAACTAAAGATAAATACCAATCCAATAAACGTAGGAATGACTCTATGGTTAAGACGGTCGGTTTACAAGAATGTGATTTCAGTTTCAGTTTCAGTCCCATAATGCGACATCTGCCATAGCCCCGAGGCGTACGACACCATGTGAGTGAATTTGGTAGACGGGAGCTGTGTGGAAGCTCATCGTGTATATATATATATATATATATATATATACAAGCAAGAATATTGTTGACAGTGACTTCGAAGTTTTGGGCAGCTAATTGTCGGACAGATTACAACAAAATTGTTTTTATTATAATAGAACATAAAACACACGTGCACGCGCGCACACTCACACACACATGTATATATATATATATTAGTAATTAATAAGAGATCTCACTAAACATTTGCCGGTTAGGTATTCTAAATAGGTAAACCCAGTAATAATTCTTATATGATAAGAATTCAGAGATATATTCCGTATAATTATTCCTCCAAATATATTATCGTTAACCATATTGGTTTCCTGGAGTATGTAATATCAATAATAATAATAATAATAATAATAATAGTTATGATGAAGTAGAATTAGCATTACTTTTAATTCATATTTATCCATAAATACAGCCTCAAATGAACCTACATGTGTTTCGACTGCATTGGTTAGTAACCGTTGCCGTTGCAACTTCACTGTAATGCCGATGCAGTTTCTTCGGGGTCTTCACTTTAATATCCTTTGAAATATAACTGGTTAAAGTTTTATGTATGTTGATTTTTTGTGTTCAATGAAGTGGAGTTGTATGTTAATTTAGACGCAAGCTATTTTCAATTCCAAGTATTGATCGGATAATCACTCGTTTATTTCTTATAGTCAGTTATTCCAAAATATTCCGTTGTTTAAATATGTATAACTCGTTTATTTTACATTGAGCGAAGGTAAAGTTTTGTCATATGCAAGAGTTTTAAAGCTTGTTCTTGTCTAGAATTTATTATATTAACCGCTGATGTAAAAATTTGGTAAAATTCTTCTATACACAGGTCACATTTTTTAGTTTCTGGTATGTAAGGATTTGCAGTACTAATTAATTCCCAGTTAATAATACAATTTTTGTTTCTGTCGTGAATAGACCAGATTAATCTACTTAAACTTGTTTGGAATTTATTATTTTTAAATTCTAAATGAATTTAAGTGATTAGCCAGTCTTCATTTGAAAACTAGTGCATTTACACTGATGTAAAAGTATTCATTTCCCTCAGATGTAACTTTACATCTATATATTACATTTTTAGTTTTATATTTATTTTTAACAGAACAGGAGTCCTGTTGCGAGCAATTGCAATTGCAGAGATAATTTTTTTTCCTATTTCTCCCAGATTTCATATTAATTTGATCATTCGTGATATAAACAAGTTCGTTTTTACTAAGTTCTTTATTACTATTTACTCTTTCACATAATGTTACATTTTTAACGGAATTTTTATTCGATTCTACGTTATTAATCAAATTAAACTGGTTTGTTTCCCTTTTCACAACTGTTAAACGCATAACACTTTCTTGCATTTGAGTTCTTTTCCTTTCAGTTTGATATTCTGAATATTTACTTTGTCACTCTGATTAGAATAGCTTTCTTGAATTATCGATATTATTTTTTCGTTATGAGTTGCTATTATTAGTGCAGTGTTTATAGTATTAGAATAATTCAAACAGATCTTGTATTTCTTAAAAATTCTATGATATCTATGGTTTTTAGGAAAATATCA
>NC_043005.1:74380229-74395229 GCF_006345805.1 Octopus sinensis
TATATATATATATATATGGTAAATATATAATGTATACAATGCGCTTGGCTTAGATTTTCCTTTGGGGCTGGCCAGGTCGGAGCAATCTCAAGATTAATCAGCCGAAATTGCGAGGATGATCCGGTTCTTGACTGAAGATCGAAGGCTTCGAATGTCCCGTCCGTGTTTTTTGTATCGTCTTCTAAAGGTTTTACGTTCTTGTCCCGGTTTGTATTTTTTTACATATATACATGTATATATATATATAATATTATAATATATAGATATATATATATGTGTGTGTGTGTGTGTTGTATATATATGTATATATGTGTGTGCATGCATACATATGTTCAAACACACACACACATATATATGGTCACAGACGGTAATAGTAAATATGGTAAATGAGTTTTACCTCTAACTAGAAGTTATTTCGATTCTTTATATTACATATCAGACTTTGTGTGTGTATGAACACCATGCATATACATATATGCACACACATACACACACACACACACACACACACACACACACACACATATATATATATATATATATATATATATATATGCACATATGGATATATGTATATATATGTAAATATTTGTGTGCATATATATATATATATATATATATATATATGTATATGTATATGTATATGTATATATATATATACTGAGACAAAGAGGGAGAGAGGATGACAGTAAACAAGAGAGAGACAAGGAAATGGATATTGCTGAAACAGGTCAAGGTTAGACAAAATGTTTTAGCTCGTCTGGTTGGGTACTTTTATATGCTTAATAGACAGGGAACAATTCAAACGAGCTTATCTCACGCCTATATAGGTTGCGCTTTTTCATATACAAAAACAAAAAAATCAATATGTGTGTGAGCACGCATGTCTGCGAGTGTGTGCCTGTACGTGTGTTCGGGCGTATGCGCATCTGTGTCTGAATATAAGCACTTTATTTTGTATATCTGTTCGTTTGGTGTGTTTACATGTTATTTCTTTATATTTTTACGCGTTCTAAATACCATAATGTCTACCCATTCGTACACATGTTTTGGTTTATAGAACCCGATGTAAAATCTATTAACCTAGTTGATATTGAATCTTTAATAAGTAGGCCCTTCTCTGCACGTTACTTACGCAGTAGTCAAAGTGACACGTGCCTTAACTGTTGGATCCAGTTTCAAGATTTAGATAACATTTGAAATTATCCCCAGGAAATTTATTCCTAAAGTATTAATCCTGTTATATGTTTTCGCTAGTGGCTGGGGAAAATACTAAGGTGATGGACGCTTTCATTTTAGATATCATTTCATATTGCGTAATCAAATAGATTATTTCGATTCCATTTATTTTAATCGTTATTTTTCATCAGCAAATTTGTCAGTGATATATTCCCTTTCATTGTTTACGATTTCTTGTCAACGTCCCGCTAGTTTGTTAATTCGTTGGTGGCAGAAGCACCAGGATTTGATTCGAAGAATTTGTCGAGCCACGTTTTAGCTGCACGTACTTGTTGAACGAAACACCTTAGCTGTTGGAAACCGATCGAAAAGATGGAAATCTGAAAGCGTTATACCAAGAGGATACAGTTGTTACGGAAGAACTTCCCAACTGAGCTTTTGGGTAGCATTTTTGGGTAAATTAGCGACGTTGGGGTGAGCGTTGTCGAAAATGCTTATTTATTATTATTATTTTTTCTTTTCGCCTTGGCATTCCATCATCATATGTCTGAAAAGAGGTGAAATTAATTCAAACTTCAAAACCGATAAACAAAAGCTGGCGAGGAAAACTAGAGCAAAATAATAATAATAATAATAATAATAATAATAATAATAATAATAATAATAATAATAATAATAATGATAATAGATAAAGAACAAAATAAAACATTACGATATATATATATATATATTTTAGCTTAATTCAAATAATATTGAAAAGAGACGATTGAATTTATGATAACCCTATATAAATGTGTGTTTCTATTCACAAAACAACAAATATTTTTCTACGTATTCCAATTCCAATTCACCTAACTCATTCAATGTACCTTTTCCATCAACGGAAAAAAGACAGAGTTCGATCTCAGATCATAAAACGGTGATTCTAAGTATCCTAAGGCATTCAAAGTTGTGTACGATCATTATGGTTATTGTCTTAGCGCCCTTTGAATTACAGGTCTTCCACGCAGTTTCCGTCAGTGCAATCATATTGATTTCATATTTTAGAATAAGGGCAGCAATGTTTCGAGGAGTAGGTAACTCGATTATATCGATCCAAGTGCTCAAGTGGTTCTTATTTTATCGATCCCAGTGCCTAACTGGTGTTATTTTATCGACACTGAAAGGATGAAAGGCGAAGTCGACCTCGACGGAATTTGGAACTCAGAACGTAAAGATGAATGAAATGCCGCTAAGCATTTCGCCCGGCGTGCTAACGATTCTTATTTCTTTATTGCCCACAAGGGGATAAACATAGAGGGGACAAACAAGGACGGGCAAAGGGATTAAGTCGATTACATCGACCTCAGTGCGTAACTGGCACTTAATTTATCGACCCCCAAAAGGATGAAAGGCAAGGTCGACGTCAGCGGAATTTGAACTCAGAATGTAAAGACAGACGAAATACATATTTCTTTACTACCCACAAGGGGCTAAACACAGAGGGGACAAACAAGGACAGACAAAAGGATTAAGTCGATTTCATCGACACCAGTGCGTAACTGGTACTTAATTTATCGACCTCGAAAGGATGAAAGGCAAAGTCGACCTCGGTGGAATTTGAACTCAGAACGTAACGGCAGACGAAATACCTATTTCTATTTCTTTACTACCCACAATGGGCTAAACACAGAGGGGACAAACAAGGACAGACAAACGGATTAAGTCGATTATATCGACCCCAGTGCGTAACTGATACTTAATTTATCGACCCCGAAAGGATGAAAGGCAAAGTCGACCTCGGCGGAATTTGAACTCAGAACGTAGCGGCAGGCGAAATACAGCTACGCATTTCGCACGACGCAGTTATAATTGATAAGTAGACCGAGATAACCGAGAGAAATATATTTACACACGCTGCCATTTAATAACATCGACCACAGACAACGACTACTAAGTGCAATTCCTAGTCAATTGGTCATTCCAGTGCCATTCCTATGTATAACACACACGCACGCATGCATACATAAATGAGCACACACACACACACACACATAACACAGACATGGACACGCACACAGTCACACACATCATACACACGCACGCTTTCTCTTTACCTCCCCTCTCTTTACACCCACTTTCTCTTTCACGCACATACGCGCGCAGGCACACATACATATGCGTGAGGGTACGTACACACACACACACACACGTGCACACGTACTCATATTTATAGTAGATAGGGAGTTCATAGGTGGATAGGGAATAGTAAAAAAAGGATGCCTAGTCATAAATACATACATACGTACGTACATGCATACATACATACATACATACACGCACACATATAAATGTGTATGCTTTAAGTGTAATATAATATTCACTCTGGGAATTATTATGAAATATGTTTCCTTAATATAACATTATTATTATATGTAGTTCCTAATTTATGAACACAATTTCGGAATCCGAGGGCTCAAGAAAAATATATAAAGAAAAACAAAAATAAATCAGCGTAGTTCCAAAGAAAAGATATGTCTCTCATTCACGAAAATCCAAGGAAGGTTTAATTGTGCCAACTCACCTAATGATTCTCGAGTTTTGGCAAAAGAGTAAGTCGATTACACAGTACGCCATTAATAAATTTCTATAAACCAAAATTCTAAGAAAGAGAAATAAAGAACTAAAATGGAAATGTTTCTTTTTCTTTTAATTCAAATCGCTTTTTATAATTTTCGGTAAAAATGGAAATTAAAATTCTAATGCAATAACGGAATCCAATTTTTAAAAATTAAATCTCGTTTCATGTCTCGGGTTCAGATTTTCTTTCTCGAATCCCAATTTCTGTCTATAAAAGAGAAAGATTAGTTTCATCAATTCGAAATTTAAGACATTAAAGAAAATGCCAAAAAAAAAAATAGTAATAGAAGTAATAAGACCTCAATTGAAACTTCTCCGTTTTCATATATATATATATATATATATATATATATATACATGTATATGTATGTGTGTGTCTATATACATGTGTGTAGAGATATGTTATGGTATACTATTGGTTTGTATTACGTATGCGTGAAAATGTTTGAATGTTCGTATGTGAATGTTTGCGTGCGTGCGTACGTGTAAGTTTGCATTTGTGTCTGACAATAATACTGTGTACTAGTTACATAAAGATGTACAGTGTACTATCTAAAATAATATCAAATAACAATTTACATAAATACGTCATACAAAATCGTTTAAAATGTATTTCTACACATGTGCATATGTACAAGCGTGTGTATGCGTGTGTAAGTGCATGTGTATACGTAACTGCAAAATTCTTCTTGGCCGACATATTTGTATGAGCTGACATATACTGTCATTAGTATATGAGTGATCAGAATAAGACTCCAGACTCAATGACACTAAGGAAATTACCAAGACGACTTAGAAATTCTTCAACTCACCATTGCAAATTTATATATATATATATATGTATGTATGTATGTATGTATGTATGTATGTATGTATGTATGTATGTATATGTATATATATATATAATATATATATATATATATATATATATATATATATTATATATTCCATGCTTGTACAGCTCATTCATCGATATGACAGATTCATGAACACAACTCGGGTCCAGTACTAATCAATAATAATTACCGATCTTTCGGTTGATTGACACGCACTATCAATATAAAAGGGTTAGTTTTTTTCTTTATCAAGTGAACTATTGGATTTCTCAAGCATGCTACACAAATGAACTTGTTTGTTATAGCTGTCGTTCTTCTCTCAAAATTAATAAACTGGTAACTTGATTCATTACAAGCAAACAAGTGATTAAATTTCAACCATCATTTGTCTCCAAATTTCGGTTCGCTTTCTCCTGATCGATTTCAGAGACACAACAGAGAATGCTGAAATAAATTTTAATTAGAATGCGTCTGTTTTCTGATCGGTTTGAAGAATATCGTTCCTAATTCAATTTTGATTATTTCTTTCTTTTACTTTCTTTTATTTGTTTCAGTCATTTGACCGCGGTCATGGTGGAGCACCGCCTTTAGTCGAGTAAATCGACCCCAGAACTTATTCTTTCTAAGCTTAGTACTTATTTTACGAGGACGTAAACACACCAGCATCGTTTGTCAAGCGAAGTTTGGGAGGACGAAGTTGTCAAGCGAAGTTTGGGAGGACAAACACACACGTACACACACACACACACACACACACACACATACGACAAGCTTCTTTCAGTTTCCGTCTACAAATCCACTCATTGCATCTCTACCTATTTTTGCCTCCTAAATGTTGATGTAGCCTTTATTCTTTTCCTATTTTAGTAGGTTTTAGACTTCATCTGTTGATTGAGCTTTATATATGTACAGATATGAATGCATACATACATTCATGCATGTATGTATTCATATATGCATGCATTCATCCATGCAAACATACATATATGCATACATACAAACATGCATAGGTGCATGCATGCAGACATACATACATACAAACAAACATAGATACATGCATACACACATAGATACATAGATACATGTATATATATATATATAATATATATATATATATATATATATATATATATATACATGCGTACATATAAGCAGACATACATACACATATGTAGGCATACATACATGTAGACATACATACATAACTACATGCATACATAAATGTATATAATCATGCATGTAGACATACATGCATATATACAAACATGCATAGATATATGCACACACATACATACATGCAGACATACATCCATGCATGTAGACATACAAACATACCTACACGCATACATTCATACATACATGCCTACATACATACATACATACATACATACATACATACATACATACATACATACATACATACATACATACATACATACATGTATACATGCAGGCATTCATACATATATATATATATAAACTCACATGCACACATATATAGGCATACTCTTTTACTTGTTTCAGTCATTTGACTGCGGCCATGCTGGAGCACCGCCTTTAATCGAGCAACTCGACCGCGGGACTTATTCTTTTGTAAGCCCAGTACTTATTCTATCGGTCTCTTTTGCCGAACCGCTAAGTAACGGGGACATAAACACACCAGCATCGGTTGTCAAGCAATGCTAGGGGGACAAACACAGACACACGCATATATATATATACATATATACGACGGGCTTCTTTCAGTTTCCATCTACCAAATCCACTCACAAGGCTTTGGTCGGCCCGAGGCTGTAGTAGAAGACACTTCCCCAAGGTGCCACGCAGTGAGACTGAACCCGGAACCATGTGGTTGGTAAGCAAGCTACTTACCACACATCCACTCCTGCGCCTATATAGAAAAAACGGACAAATAATCAATAAGAGATGTAAGGAATGTATTCATATGAAAACCTACATATGCAATATGCCTGATGTAAGCTAGTAATTCGTATGTACAATGTTTCCTTTAAATTATTCCTTTAATCTGATATTCTTTGTTCATAATTCTTCTTTCATATACATTCCGCTTCTATCGGCTGCTTTACCCTGATGACAAAATTGGAGTTTAAGAATCTGCTCCCACTGAGCACTATTTGGTGGTTATCTATCTCACGCTTGCACTAGAATTTTATCACCAATTATGAGTGTGTATGTGTGTGTGTGACTATCTGTCTGTCTGTGTGTCTGTGTGTGTCTGTGTGCTCGTAGACCATAAATTTTTGTCTATGAAATGCATCAACTCAACCAAATGTCTCATTTGTTTGACAAGCTCTTACTGAACGAAGCATATGTTCATGTGTAAAAAGTAATTTTAATGTAACACATGTGTACATGTTTATATATGTGTAAATATATGGGTGTATAATTATGCATATGTGTATATAGTAATCTAAGAATATGTAAGTATATATATATATATATATATATATATATATATATGCAATCCATACACTCACACACACGCACACAATATGCATACGTAACTGAAAGCCTGCACAAATAGGAAACCATGCTAGTTCTTTCTGAAGGACCCCAAAAAAGCACATATATGGAATTAAATTCCTTTTAAAACAACTATAATTAATTACCAGGTTTACGATTTGTGCCGCTGCTCTTGTTGTCAATTGCATGTCATTGTAATAACTGTTTCAAAAAGATAGTAACGTTTAAATGGAAAAGAACGCGATAAATGTAAAATTTAAATAAGCATGAAATTAAATTGATAATTAATTCCAGACGCAGTTGATGTGCGATGTGTCGGCATTTGATAAAGTTAAAAACATGCATTAAATATAAAATAAAATGGTGAAATAAAATTAATGAATGATCGCATTACTGTTGAGATAAGAATTCTAGTATCACGAAGTGAATTATAGTATAAAGCATTACTCCGAGAGTCAGTAATTGTATAGAGAGTTAAAACTGAGAGAATCTGAATGCTTCGTTCTTTGTACTTGATTTTAGCCCATTATTCGAGCTGTACTGTGACTCTGTTTACGATACCTAATTCCTAATTGATCTATCAGCTTGACTGTAAAATCGTTTCTAATTATGGCATAAATTCAGCAATTTCAAGCCGAATATATCAACACCAGTGTTCAAATGAAATGGTACTTATTTTATCAGTCCCGAAATGACGAAAGGCAAAGTCGACTTTGGCGGAATTTAAACCCAAAATGTAAAGAGTCAGAGGAAATGCCGCTAAGCATTTCGTCCGACTCGCTACCATATCTACCAGCTCGCTGCTTTAACCAAACTGTAAAACAAACGATAAAAAGAATTGTAGGCGACAAATATGAATAACAAGAACACTAATCAATCTTTGAGCAGGGGTGTCGAGATCAACTGTTCATACTCTGTAACTGATAAATATAACAAAGTATGCATTGATGGTCATAACGCTCAATTCGTCAATGACGTAGTCCACCAACAGAAAATAAGTACAACATACTACTCTGATAGGTACAACAGGCTGCTCTGACAGGTACAGTACGCTACTCTCAAGTATCCACGACCTTGAGAAAATTGCCCTGGGCTTTGTTAGACTGCAGTACTGAGTGACAATGCTATTTTGCAGTTTGGTAAGCTGTATATTAGGATAATTGACATTCGCCCGTATAATAGTTTTGGAAATGGGAGAGAGGCATCAACTTAGTGGATTCTGAAGGATTACATAAAATGTAACAGATAAGAGAGAAAAAAAAAAAAAAAAAAAAAAAAAACATGAAATGATCTTTGTGTAGCTTAGGACTAAGACCCATGAAATATCGAAGATTCTTCTGTGGCGGGCAAGACATATATAAGCAAGATAGCTACTGACCCTTTGTGAGCACTAATTTGAGTAAATAAAACGTGTCTAGTCGTTTTGTTCTAAAATTTTGTACGATCGTCTGGATAAAGACAGATGTCTTGTTCGATTTTCTTTGGCAGATTCTTTTGTCTGGAATTCGCACTTTATAAGGTGTAAAATTCAATTTAATGTTTATAATCGAAAAACAATTTTTCTCTACCATCTTCTACTAACGCTAATATGTTGCAGGTCTTTTCACAAGCATAATGGCGATAAGAATTTCTGAAAAAAATTGTTGAATGTTAAAAGATAAAACATAAAATGAACCTTTGAAAATAAAAAGAGAGAAAACCGTATAAACGAAATTTCTTTATTTCTACTTTATTTACAGCATGCAAAAAGATAGATTCCAGTTTTCGACTTGCTTGTCCGGTATATAACGAAAATGAAGAAACAACATGCATTGATGATACACAGTTATGTGATGGTATGTCCGACTGTCCGAATGGAGACGATGAAAATAAAACTGTATGTATGTTCTATACGATGGTAAGTGAGCAAATAATTTTTATTATTTTATAATAGCAATATTTGAATGTTTCATTCTGTCTCCGCTTTTTATAGATATTTAATCTGCCGGAGCTCGATCTGCCATCATCACCTTGTCTTTTCGAGCTTTTATAGGAGTCCACTGTTTTGCAAGCAACTGGTCCCAGACTTTGTCTGAGAACAGCCCAAATCAGAGGAAGTTAAAAGAACAAAGTAATCCAGCTGGATTCTTTTGTCATGTTTTATACACCAGCATGACTAAAACCAGGAATTTCTTATTTCTTGTAAGGCACCACTTCCCCAAAACACACAAAAGTGCTCTTTAATGAACGCTATGTTAAGATTAGATATGCTTTCCTAGACAATATCGTTTCGACCGTCAAGCACTGCAATCAGAAAACACGCCTACAGATCTCCCATCCGACAGTCGAAATCGCTTCTTCACTCAATAAGTAATCTATTGAGCATCAGTTGCTCTCAGAAGAAAGATCGGTTTCACCATTAACAACTTCAAAGAACGTTACAATCAACATTTGTGTTCCTTAAGGTCCTTGTACAGGGAAAACCCTACTTTTATGTCCCGATTTATTTGGAGATACTGGAAAAATTAGCCAGTAATAAATTGGAAAATGATTGACAAAACTACTCCATAGTCTAATGGATTGAGTAAACATAGACTTCACCAATTTGAAGAATTTCAGATGTTGAAGATCATCGTTTTGTTGCATAGACCAATACGATCTTACTCTGCTAACAACCAATAACGAACAGTTTTACTAAAGAATTACGGATAAATTTCCATGAAACGCATCTGAAAGTTTACAGGATATGGATCACGTGTGAGCATATGAAAGTCTGAATACACACGCAGCAGGGAATCTTGCACTGTATTAATGATATATTTTCCCGTGTGCAAAGAGAATAACAGAACGTATGCACATTTGTTTAATTTACACGACGTGGGCGTTACAAACTGCATTCTAACTACATTAACTATCTTTATTTCTCTCTCTCTTTCTTTCCCTCTCATTTTACATGTGTGTGTATGTGTGCATATGTGTCCATGTGTGTGATAGTCATGCAAGCTTAAGTAGACGACAATATACATAGATATATATATATATAAATATATAAATATATGTATATATATATATATATATACATATATATGAATATATATAATTTTTTACACACACACATGTGTGTATATCTATCTATATTTCTCTTTCCCATTTATATATAGATGTATATATATGAATATATATATATGTATATATACCTATATACATACATATATATATATATACATCTCTCTCTCTCTCTCTCTCTCTCTCTCTAATATATATATATATATATAAATATAAATATATATATATATATATATAATATATATATATATATATTATATATAGTGGAGGCGCAATGGCCCAGTAGTGGTTAGGGCAGCGGACTCGCAGTCATAGGATCGCGGTTTCGATTCTCAGACCGGGCATTGTGAGTGTTTATTGAGTGAAAACACCTAAAGCTCCACGACGCTCAGGCAGGGGCGGGGGGTAGCAAACCCTGATGTATTCTTTAGCATAACTTTCTCTCACTCTTTCTTACTATTGCTGTTTCTGTTGCATTCCAAAGGGCCGGTCTTGTCACACGCTGTGTCCCGCTGATCCTCCCCGAGAACTACGTTACGGGTACACGTGTCTGTGGAGTGCTCAGCCACTTGCACGTTAATTTCACGAGCAGGCTGTTCCGTTGGCTGGATCAACTGAAACCTTCGTCGTCGTAACCGACGGAGTGCCACAATATGTATATATATATTATATATAATATATATTATATATATATATTATATAAGTATATATATAATATATATTATATATTATATATATATATATATAAGTATATATATATATAAAAGTATATATATATACACATATTATACATTCTTACATTCATATATATAAAACATACCTACATATATATATATAAATGTGTGCTTGTGCGTGTACGTGTATGTGTGTGCGTGTGTGTGCGAGTGTGTGCGCGGATGTGTGTGTGTGTGTGCATGTGTGTAGTGTGAATGGTTTGTTTAGTATAATAGGTTCCGATTTGGTCTCTTCAGTGTGACTAAAAGAATGGTATTAAATTCCATCATTTCGAGCAACATGCGGTAAAAATTCATCTGCACCGGAAATTGTCATTACAGAAGTAAATTTGTACAAATGTAGCTGGCTGTGACGGTTGACACCTTGTACTTGCAACGATCTTTCATATTGTGTTGTGAAATAAAAGAGCAAAAACAAATGAAGTAAAATTCTCCTGCAACATTAGTCCTAAGTACACTTAAATAAGAACCTGGAAGGAATTAGCGTATATTTTACTGACATTCAATCGTCTGACAATACGAATGATGATGATGATGATGATGATGCAGTGGTGATGGTGGTAGGGATGATGATAAGGATGATGATGATGATGATGATGATGATGATGATGGTGATGATGGTGATGATGATGATGACGATGATGATGATGATGATTTCTTTTATTTGTCCCAGGAGCGAATAATATGTGAGACCATTATTACGAGAACATACAAACTTCTTATCAGTGTTCAAATGTGCATTAGGTATATTCGAACTCGTAAGAAAGCTATTCACTCTATTTTTGTTATGAAAAAAATTTCGCCCCGTAAGCAAATAGGCCATGTCAGCTCACAGCGGCCCCTAACCAAACTATGGGATGCATGCATTCCGGAATGGCTATCTCGCCTTCAGTCACAGATACCGGAAAGACTCATGCTGCGAACTGATGAGAGAGACAGGTTCCTCTTATGATATTCTCTCCATTGTTCAATGTAAGCTAATTCGGTGTATCTACACCCGTTTAACAACAGCGAGAAATTTTCTCCATGGCAAAATACAGCGAATGACTTTCCTACGGGTTCAAATGTGCCTTAGGCATTTTTGAAATGGTAACAATTTTTATTTATACACATCATTGCTTAGCACTGTCATCCTGCATTACAAGAACAGTTTAGAATTTGTGTGGGTGTTTACCTAAAACATATGAAGGAATGAAAGGGAAATGAAATTGAGGATGTGGGTAAAAAATACACTTTGTGTACAAACAATGTGAACACGTGGATGATGCAGTTCTGGTACAGGAGTGCCTCATATTAGCACCAATGAAGGACCCCTCCGATTTTAGATCACCCTGACCTACAAGTACCTATGTCCTCGCCTAATTGTTATTCATCAGTCTACAGGTGCATGCTTAGAGTATTTGTCTTCACACTAACCATTTTTACCCCAGTCACTCTGCTTCTGGAGAATTCGCTTGGTTTAAGCATTTCTCTCTCCAGCCTCTCTTTCCTTTCCAAGTGGAAGTTAAAAAGTCGATGAAGGCTTGACCGAAGAGGAAGGTGTCTTTCCTCAACTCTTTCAGCCACGTCCACCACTCAAAATTTTTCCCCATAGCCACTAGACAGAGGAACACTGCCTAACCAGCCTTGCTAAAAGCGGCTGGTGGGGAGATGCCCACGACGGACTCGGCCTGTATCCGGATCGGTCCTACACGCGGCCACAGTCGTTCGACATAAATCCACAAGTCATTGGAACTCGAACACTACACAAGAGTTCGTGTAGTACGCTTTCGTCGCTCTGCAAGCCTCACGGCCACTCATGAGTGGCCGCACTTATGTGCTTGTAGTGCTCCCTCAAAGGTGACGAAGAGGAGTTATTAGGAAAATATGTTACAAAAATATGTTCGGCTTGCATAAAAATAGAATAAAGCGATAAGAAGAAGGTGATAATATATACAGTATACACATATATAAAAATAATTTTAATAAAATGCCTGCCATCTAGCTCCAATCAAGAAACTCCTCAAATCTAATTGTACCCTGACTTCCACAAACGAGCTCGTTCTTCCATTTGCATTCCTCGGATTACCATGGATTACCATTAGAGCAGGGCCATTCATCCAGACCATTTTTGTCAATCACCCATTTTTTTAAAAATTCACTGAGATGGAAAAAGTCCATGAGGGCTTGACCAAAGAGAAAGTTGTCTTTCCTAAATCTGTTCAACACCGTCCATCACACAACCTCTTTCTCCATAGCTACTCGATAAAGGAATACCGCCTGTCCCGCCTTGTTAAAGATGGATGGTGAGGTGATCCTCGCGATGGATTCAGCTGACAATCGGATTTGTCCCACACGCAATAAAAACTGTTCGACATAACTCCAGAAGCCAGCAATACTCAGACACTGCACGAGAGCGTGCGGTACGCATTTATCGCTCTTCATACTATGCCTGAAATTTTAGATGGAGCGTTTAGTCGATGCGCAGCTGGTATTATTTTATCGATCCTAAGGCGGCGAGCTGGCAGAAACGTTAGCACGCCGGGCGAAATGCTTAGCAGTATTTCGTCTGCCGCTACGTTCTGAGTTCAAATTCCGTCGAGGTCGACTTTGCCTTTCATCCTTTCGGGGTCGATTAAATAAATACCAGTTACGCACTGGAGTCGATATAATCGACTTAATCCGTTTGTCTGTCCTTGTTTGTCCTCTCCGTGTTTAGCCCCTTGTGGGTAGCAAAGAAATAGGTATTTCGTTCGTTCATACATTCTGAGTTCAAATTCCACCGAGATCGACTTTGCCTTCCATCCTTTCGGGGTTGATGAAATAAGTACCAGTTACGCTCTGGGGTTGATGTAATCGACTAGCCCCTCCCACAAAATTTCAAGCCTTGTGTTTATTGTAGAAATGATTATTTTTATCGATACTGAATAGATAGCGCAAAGTTAACTTCGGCGGCATTTGAACTCAGGACATAAAAAGCAAAGAGAAAAGTCTCTAAGCATCTCGTCCAATGCACCAACGGTTCTGTCGGTTCACTGTCTTACTTCCTCTCATCGTAGCAGACGATACATTTAATTACACAATCGATTATATTTATCATAATGCATTTTTCAATCACCTCATTTGCAATTCATTTGTTTTCTATTAATTTCCTTAAATCAACAAAATATAAACACTAATCTCATATTTGTTTTCTATTTTTCTGTTTCTATCATGTTGATTTCCTTTTCAAGTGTTGCTACTAATGCATATTCACTCCAAATACATGGATAAGAAATTATTGGCGCCGCATTCATTGAGAATTAAGTCGTATATGTTTCGTTTTAACATAATCATTATTTGTTTAATCATAATATAAGCATTTTAAATGTATATTTATATAAACATTACAAATCAGACGCATTAGCATCCGGAGGAAGGTAGATAATTATTACATTGTTACTCCATTTGAAACCTGTCTCTTAAACACATATACACACATATGCCAGCATAAGTACATACATGCTTTCATCTGTCTATCTATCAATCTATCTATCTATCTATCTATCTATCTATCTATCTATCTATCTATCTATCTATCTATCTATCTACATCTATATATATATATCTATATATATATATATTATGTATGTGTGTGGTATATGTGTTGTGTGTGTGGTTGTGTGTGTGTGTGTGGAGGCGCAATGGCCCAGTGGTTAGGGCAGCGGACTCGCGGTCATAGGATCACGGTTTCGATTCCTAGACTAGGCATTGTGAGTGTTTATTGAGCGAAAACACCTAAAGCTCCACGAGGCTCCGGCAGGGGGTGGTGGCAATCCCTGCTGTACTCTTTCGCCGCAATTTTCTCTCACTCTTTCTTCTGTTGGCCTGCTCGCTTAGCCAGCGGGGTGGCCTCATTTAAAGGCTAAAACAATGCGAAACGCATTGTGACCAGCGATGTGTAGCAACATCTGATAGCCTGGTAGGTCACGGTGATCACGGTGATATATATATATATATATATATATATATATATATACATAAAATAAATATTGCACATAAATATACATGTAATATGTGTATATATATATATATATATATAAAATAAATATTGCATATAAATATACATGTATATAGTGTATATA
>NC_043005.1:74400229-74417729 GCF_006345805.1 Octopus sinensis
ACACATACATTAACATATATATAGATATATAATCGCTTGACAACCAGTGTTCCCGTTATCTAGCAGTTCGGCCAAAGAGGCCGATAAGTACAAGGCTTAAAAAAACAGTATCAGTACTGGAGTCAACACGTTCGACTAAAAATACTTCAAAGCGGTGACTCCCGCATTGCCGCAGTCCAGTGACTGAAACCAGTAAAAGATAAAAAAAATAAAAGATATGTACAAGGGCTGTTCATTAAAAATTTCCCCTGACTCACTTCTCAAGGATTGAAATAAGCGAAACTTGGCATACTTATTAGTCCTTCTCTACACAGCCATTATGATTAGTGTCATACTTCTCCTGTCACTTAATGCAGCTGTGAAGACTTCGTCGGTAGATGTCAGTAGGTTGCATCCGGAGCCAAGACTTTACCTCGGAAATAAGGTCATTAATTGAAAAGTGCTTCCTTTTCAAAAAAGACTTCATGGTTAGAAAGAGGTGAAAAATGGTGCGAGGTTGGAAGAGTAAAGGGGATGAGGAAGGATTTCATAACCACAAGAGTGTGCTTTCCTCTGGGAGACATGCGCATTGTGAACTGGGACGTTGTCTTAGAGGAGACGGACTCCTTTGGTCAGTATGCCACGCCTCTGTGCTTTGATGGTGTCCCGTAATTTCTGCAGTAGAGAAGCATAATATGCCCCGTTAACTCAGGTGCCCTTTACCAGAAAATCCATCATCACTACTCCGCGCTGGTCCCAAAAGTCTGTGAGCATCACCTTGCCTGCTGAGCGTTGGACACGAGGCTTCTTTGGAGGTGATGAGTTATCATACTTACATTGCCTGGGAGCAATTGACTTGTTGCTGCTTCTGACAAGGTGTACGTATCCCTGGAATCCATTGTGCAGACAACTTCCATATTCTTTTATTCTTTTATTTGTTTCAGTCAATTGACTGCGGCTATGCTGGAGCACCGCCTTTAGTCAAGCAAATCGACCCCAGGACTTATTGTTTGTAAGCCTAGTACTTATTCTATCGGTCTATCTTGCCGGACCACTAAGTTACGGGGACGTAAACACACCAGCATCGGTTGTCAAGCGATGTTGGTGGGGACAAACACAAACACACAAACACACACACACACAACACACACACACACACACACACATATATATATATATATATATATTATATACAACGGGCTTCTTTCAGTTTCCGTCTACCAAATCCACTCACAAGGCTTTGGTCGGCCGAAGCTATAGTAGAAGACACTTTCCCAAAGTGCCACGCACTGGGACTGAACCCGGAACCATGTGGTTCGTAAACAAACTACTTACCACACAGCCACTGTGCAAATGATCGTGAATGATTTTTTCCACGGATCCTAAACTTATTTTCACTTCTTGGACTAGTTACCGAATAATTATGCGGTGATCCTCCAAAATGGCGGCTTCCAATTTATGGACGGTGTTATCATCAATGTGGTCGTCTATGAATAGGAGCAGTTTCCACCTATGTTCAACCGTATTTGAACTGGTGATATCAGTGCTAGCTACGTCGTATGATGGTGCATCGTCGCCATAATTTTCTTTCGTCTCATCGAATGTCTCTTTTGGTGTACGACCTTTCAAGTATAAGAACATGATCACTGATCTACATTCAACTGCCTCCATTATAACACTTTTGTCCGCTTCAGCAACCGTAAATAACAAACGAATACTAGCGGAAAGCTGCAATTTACGATGTGACATGTAGAGACTTGTATGATTATACCTGCACAAGTTCCGTTTCTTGCAATAACCGGAAGTGAGTTAGGGAAAATCTATCCTCAGTATATATATATATACATATATACATACATACACACATAGGCAAACGCGTATGTAAGCAATATATATATGAGTAATATATGAGTACACATACGGTATATCTGGTAGTTGCTGCATGGATACAAATTTATAGGAGAATGAAATTAATCTGATAAATAGTTCATTCATTATCTTTTTATATCCAAAGTATTTTGCTTATTCTAATGCATGAATATATGTGAGTGATTGTGTACATGTGTGGATGCGTGAGTCTTTTGTATATGCGATACTGTGTACAACTTAATGCAATCCTGTATTTAGGTTAGATTTTCGAGCAAATATCTGCATATTTTACATAGTTTACTGTTATCAATTTATTTTATCATAAAAAAATCCCCTCTTTCTACTCAATTTTATGATATATTAACACTACGCGCACGCAGTGCAATATAATCCGTATAAACTAAATGTATGGCATCGTATTTTTCTAAAGATTGCTACCATGCGTTTTTCCGCTTTGGCTATATTTATTATATAATGGCATTTAGTGAACTCGATGAATGATGCTCAAATGGTTTCAAGATAAAACACTAAAGTGCATGGTTTTTCTTGTTGCTGTTGATTTTTGAAATTGTGTTGGCTCAGGTGACCTCTGATTAAACAAACATCTGGTATGCAGGTAATCGATCGCACGGTTAAGCCTGGCCTACAAATGTCGTCCACATTTGGAGTTGGAACTCTTGTTTCTCTGTGTGTTGAACTCATAGCGTTCGTTCGGCATTCAAATCGTGACCTTCTTGCCTCCATTTTCCAAATATTATAATCAAAGACTACAGCATGGCCATCAGATTAAGAAGCTCACTTAGCAATAACGGGATTTCAAGTGTAGTCTTACTACACAGCACCTTGGGCATGTGACTTCTGCTATAGCTCCGGACCGACCAATGCCTAATAAAGGAATTTAGTAGGGGGAAATTGTGCGGACGCCTTTTGCATATATATAGTGTGTGTGTGTGTGTGTGTGTGTGTGTGTGTGGAAGCCCTTTGCATATATATATATGTGTGTGTGTGTGTATGTGTGTGTATGTGTGGAAAACCTTTGCATATATATATGTGTGTGTGTGTATGTGTGTGAGTGTGGAGGCGCGTGGCTTAGCGGTTAGGGTGTCAGCAGCATGATCGTAAGATTGTGGTTTCGATTCCTGGACCGGTCGACGCGTTGTGTTCTTGAGCAAAACACTTCATTTCACGTTGCTCCAGTCACACTCAGCTGGCAAAAATGACTAACGCTTCGATGGTCTGGCGCCCCGTCCACCTGGGGAACACATACGCCACTGAAACCAGGAAACCGGGCCCATGAGCCTGGCTAGGCTTTAAAAAGGGCGCATCTATTTTGTATGTGTGTGTTTGTTTGTCTTGTATTTGTGTTTGTCTCCCACCATCGCTTGATACTTAATGTTGGTTTGTTTATATCCCCGTAATTCAGGAGTTCGGCAAAAGATCAATAGAATAATTACGAAACTAAGAAAAATAATTATCAGGGTCAGTTTTTTCAACTATGCTCGTTACTGTAGTGCCCCAGCATGGTCACAGTCCCATGACTGAAATGAGTAAAACAAAGGATAAAAGATAGCCGAATGGTCAAGAAGTTATCTTCGCAATGACATGGTTCGATCCCACTGCATTGGAGTCTTGGACCAGTGTCTTTTATCATAACCTCGGGTGAACATAGGTCCTGCGAGTGGAACTGAGTCAAAGAAAACTGTGAGGAGGCCTAATGGATGGATTATATTTGCAATTTTGAAGAGCCAGCATATCGTTCAGGGTGTCTTACTGGCCCAAGCGGGGAATTACGTTACTGTGGAGTACTCAACCAATCAACGCTAATTCAGTGAACAGGTAACTCGGTTAATGAAACAACTGATTAATCACCGTCGAAATCGACGGAAACCCATAATTTACTTTATCTCTTACTTGCTTCAGTCATTAGACTGCAGCCATGCTGGGGCGGCTTTTTGAATTTTTAGTCGAATGAATCACCCCCCCCCAACGAACTTACTTTTTTTAAAAGCCTGGTACTTATTCTATCAGTTTGTTTTGCCGAACCGCTAAGTTACGAAGACCTAAACACATATCAGCACCGGTTCTCAAGCGGTGGCTTCGGACAAACACAGACACAAATACACACATATACACAAGCACACACACACACACACACACACACGTGGTCTGATCAATAAGTATCCGTACTGTTGCCATAGTAACTAAAGTGCGCAGGATGACACCGCTTGGCACAGATTGACTTTGAACCCTTGCTGTGCATGCGCACTAAGTTTTAACAATCTACCTCACTTCCGCTGTTTAGAGCAGTGCTTGGAAGAAAGGTGTGTAGCGCGTGACTGTAGCATTAACCATAACAAAGTTGAACAGAGAATCAACATCAAAATTTGCCCGTCGTATATAGATATATATATATGTGTGTGTGTGTGCGTGTGTGTGTGTGTGTGCGTGTATGTGTGTGCGTGTGTGTGTCTGTGTTTGTGTGTCTGTGTTTGTCCCTCAACATCGCTTGACAACCGATGCTGGTGTGTTTGTGTCCCCGTAACTTAGCGGTTCGACAAAAGAGATCGATAGCATAAGTACAAGGCTTACAAAGAATAAGTCCTGGGGTCATGGGCTTCTTTCGGTTTCTGTCTACCAAATCCACTCATTAGACCTTGGTGGGCCCAAGACTATAGTAGAAGACACTTGCCCAAGGTGCCACTCAGTGCGACTGAACCCGTAAGTATTTGCTTAGGAAGCAAGCTTCTTACCGCACAGCCACACCTGCGTCTAGTTTATTGAGCATATTCGCATTTTTTTAACACGGTATTCTTTTATTCTTTTATTCATTTACTTGTTTCAGTCATTTGACTGCGGCCATGCTGGAGCACTGCCTTTATTCAAGCAAATCGATCCCGGGACTTATTCTTTGTAAGCCCAGTGCTTATTCTATCGGTCTATTTTGCCGAACCGCTAAACACACCAGCATCGGTTGTCAAGCAATGCTAGGGGGACAAACACAGACATACAAACACACACACGCACATATATATATACATATATACGACAGGCTTCTTTCAGTTTCCGTCTACCAAACCCACTAACAAGGCATTGGTCGGCCCGGGGCTATAGCAGAAGACACTTGCCCAAGGTGCCACGCAGTGGGACTGAACCCGGAACCATGTGGTTGGTTAGCAAGCTACTTACCACACAGCCACTCCTGCGCCAGATTTGGGTGCTAATTGTAACAGGTACGGCGTACAAGTTCTTTCGTAGGTACAGAAACGGTACCTATGTTATTATAATGGATATTACAAATACTCGAATGGTGTCTGATATCTCCATAGAGATCTGATTACTCTAAAAAGGCAGGTGATTTCTTTCTGATATCAATGTACAAACAAAACCTGACAGGTGAACCACTCAACCGCATGGCACTCGTCATTCTCACCTTTCGCGAAATTTACTGAGAGTGAGAAATTTACTAATAGTTCTGACAACAAAAATAGCAACAACAACGGCACCAGCAACAATAATAATAGGAATCTTCTATCTTCCACTTGTTCCAGTTATTGTAAAACGGCTACGCTGAGATATCGTCCGGAAGGGTTTTACATTTTACTTGTTTCAGTCATTTGACTGTGGCCATGCTGGAGCAACGCCTTTAGTCGAGCAAATCCTCCTCAGGACTTATTCTTTGTAAGCCTAGTACTTATTCTATCGGTCTGTTTTGCCGAACCGCTAAGTTACGGGGACGTAAACACACCAGCATCGGTTGTCAAGCGATGTTGGGAGGGGAGGACAAACACAGACACACAAACGTACACACACACACATACATATATATATATATATATTTATATATATATATATATACATATATACGACGGGCTTCTTTCAGTTTCCGTCTACTAAATCCACTCACAAGGCTTAGTCGCCCCGAGGCTATAGTAGAAGACACTTGCCCAAGGTGCCACGCAGTAAGACTGAACCCGGAACCATGTGATTGGTAAGCAAGCTACTTACCACACAACCACTCCTACACCTATTGTTTTGTCAAACAAATCGACCCGAGGGTATTTGTCTTTAAGTATCATACTTAAACCTGTCAGTCTGTTGTACTGAACCGCTATCTTACAGGGCCTTAAACAAGCTAAGTGGTCAAGTGGTGGTGGGACACAGATATGCACACACACACACACACACACACACACACACACACACACACACACACACACACACACACACACAAATATACGATGGGCTTCCACACAGATTCTGCCAACTAAATTCACCCACAAGCCATTGGTCGGTTCGGATCTATCGTAGAAAACATTTTACCCAAGGTGCTGCGCAACGGTATTGAACCTGAAGGCGGCGAGCTGGCAGGAAACGTTAGCACGCCGGGCGAAATGTTTAGCGGTATTTCGTCTGCCGTTACGTTGTGAGTTCAAATTCCGCTGAGGTCGACTTTGTCTTTCATCCTTTCGGGGTCGATAAATTAAGTACCAGTTACGCACTGGGGTCGATGTAATCGACTTAATACCTATGTCTGTCCTTGTTTGTCCCCTCTGTGTTTAGCCCCTTGTGAGTAATAAAGAAATAGGTATTGAACCTGAAACAACGAGGTTACACAACGAGCTTCTTAACCGTATGGCCATACCAACGCCTAATAAACGAGTTTTCTGACCTGCAGCCAGTTGTGCACTTGGTAACATTGCCGGAGCAATGGAATTTCTCAGCTGATATATGTATGTATGTCGCTCAGGCAAGAAGACACTGTCCTCGTCATACGCTTCAACCAGGTTATCTGCTTTTCATTGAGATCACTTACATTCAGACATTTTTATTGATCACCACGCTAAAAAAATTAAAGTTATTTTTGTTTTTGACAAGTTAATTATATTATTAGTTTGCTTGTAATAGTTTCGACATTTGCTTGTTTGGTGTTAATTTTCTTTTCCTTTTTTCGTTTGTCTTATTTTACAATCTGCATTAATTTTTTGTCACTCGATTTTATCAAGAAGTGTATTTGCGTAGATTAGTGTTTACTACCACTATAGCAAACACCTCTCACTGCTTTCCATTAGGACGAAGCCATTCTGTATTTTTAGCAAAGGTTCTTGAAGGAATATGAAAACATCAGGATGATGATGATAACAATAACAATAATAATTATTTGTTTTATTTCGTACAGTTCGTTCATCCATGCAAAATATTAAGCGTTAGAAAATGTGTGGGTTTCGAAAAACAAAAGTTATATAAAATGAAAGGGCGTGTGAGGATGAAAAATTCGTGTGAAAAAAATGGACAGATATAAATAACTATAAAAGAAAGCAATAAAACAACATATTTAGGAATTTCGCCGGCGTGGCTGTGTGGTAAAAAGTGTAGTTCTCAACCAAATGGTTCAGGATTCAGTCCCACTGCGTAACACCTCGGACAAGTGTTTTCTATGGCCTTGGGCCGACAGAAGCCTTGTGAATGGATTTCGTAGACGGAAATTGAAGTGCACCATTTATCACAGGAATAATTGCTATCTTGTGAGGGCGCATGGCTCACCGGTTAGAGCATCTGGCTTACAAACGAGAGATTTTGAGTTCAATTCCCAGGCCGGACAGTGTGCTGTGTTCTTGAGCGAGACACTTTATTTCACGTTGTTCCTGATCACTCATTTTTGGAAATGGGTTGCAATGCCACTGGTGCCAAGCTGTATCGACCTTTGCTTTTTCCTTGGACCACATCGATGGCGTGGAGAGAGTTGACTGCTATGCACGGCCAACAGCTGGTCTTCTGCAAACAATCTTACCCGGACTTGTTTCTCGGAGGGGAACTTTCTAATTGCAACCCCATAGTCATTCGAGACCGAAGGGAGTCTTAACCCTTAATTGTTGTCTTATGCTTCTGCAGGATCTCCAGTTCTCTGGCTAGACTTTGATATTTCTAAATTTCTTCTTCTTCTTCTTCTTGTTCTTCTTCTTGTTCTTCTTCTTCTCTTCTTCTTCTTCTTCTTCTTCTTCTTCTTCTTCTTCTTCTTCTTCTTCTTCTTCTGCTTCTTCTCTTCTCTTCTTGTTTTCTTTTTTTCTTCTTCTTTCTTCTTCTTCTTCTTCTTCTTCTCTTCTTCTTCTTGTTCTTCTTGTTCTTGTTCTTTCTTGTTGTTGTTCTTCTTCTCGTTAACACGCTGGACGAAATGCTTAGCTGTATTTCGCCCCGTCGCTACGTTCTGAGTTCAAATTCCGGCGAGGTCAACTTGGCCGTTCATCCTTTCAGGGTCGATTAAATAAGTACCAGTTACGCATTGGGGCCGATGTAATCGACTTAATCCCTTCCCCCAAATATCAGGCCTATAGTAGAAAGGATTATTATTATCATTATTATTATTATTATTATTATTATTATTATTATTCTATGTTTGACTTTTGCTTTATATTTGTACAAGTTGGCTCCAAGTCTCACCCAGAGACCTCAAGAGACAACAGGTTGGAAGTTCATGTTGTTGTTATGCCTAGTGTGCCATATATTTTTTTTGGGGGGGGAGTGTTGTACTAATGAATGTCTAAAAAACATTTTTTTTTTTTTTTAAACCGAAAATTATGTTTGTTTTAAACCTTGAGATTACATAGAAAGTATTTTGCGTAGGATATGAGCAGTTCCCATGAGCACTATCTTTTGAATTTCTGCCATTTTTGGGTTTCCTGGTATCTGAGTTAGGTAGCTATCAGCCCCTTTTGCTATCATTCCCAGGGCACCTATGACAACAGGTATGTTTTTGTTAGTCTTCAGGTTCCACATTTTGCTGATTTCTATTTCAAGATCTTTATATTTGCTCAGTTTTTGGTAGGTCTTGACAGATACGTTTATATCGAATGGGACAGTCATGTCAATGAGGAGGCATGTTCTTTGTTTGAAGTCTTTCAATATGATGTCTGGCCTATTTGCATCTATCTTTCTGTCAGTTTGAATGGTGAAGTTCCAGAGGAGTGAGATGTGGTCATTTTCAAGCACTGGGGGTGGTCTGTGTTCCCACCAGTTTTATTATTGTTATTATCATTATTATTATTATTATTATTATTATTATGGAGTGAGAGAGCAGTTCATGCCATCAAAATGACACTGGGGTAAAATATACGAAGCCCAATATACCCATCATGACTACCCGTCTGATAAGAGTACACCAGGCACATGCATCACAACCATATGTGCGCAACATGGTGATCTCATATCAAGATAAACAGCACATGACCTTGCAGGTGGGGCCCAGTTAGAATTTTCTTCAGGTTGAGTAGCCCATCCCGCTCAAAATGTCCCTGAATAGGGGTTGTTTAAGGATGTTGAAAGAACCACCCATGTTTCCAGAGGTGAATTATTCAAACCCCAAAGAATCCCTCTCAACACATGCTATGATGCTCCCCCACTACTTCTGCTCGTGATCAGAGATGCACATATCGTCAGCCACTAAGGGACTGCTCAACTGGTAAGGTCAAACACTGACAAGCAAATCTGTGGTATTGAGCAGAATATTGCTGTCAATACGACTGTACATGATCACACTTCCAATCAGTTAAGATCAGAAGCATGACCACTGCCTGGTACTGATCAGGCATAGATGCACTACTTCTGCTCGTGATCAGAGATGCACATATCGTAGCTAAGGGACATGCTCAACTGGTTAAGTCAGATGCAATCTGTGGTATTGAGCAGAATATTTGCTGTAGCCCATCTTTTTGATGCTCCCCCACTACTTCTGCTCGTGATCAGAGATGCACATATCTATTATTATTATTATTATTATTATTATTATTATCATCATCATTTTGTAAAGTTTTTCTTTAGTAGCTTTCTGCATGTTCCTACTGCACATTTAGTGCACCTCCGTTCTCCTGAGGTTTGTGGAGCATTGTATTTATAATTTTATGGGGATTGTGCGTGCATAGGCATCTCCTGTTAGTTTACTGTCCTTGTTTGTTTTGTTATGGGGCTTGGTTTCTTGTTTCTTGTTATATCAGTGCATGCTATGTTATGCATGGTGGTGTGTGTAATATGAGTTGTGTTATTTTATCGGGCCTTAATCTTGTCTAGTAGACGTTGCACTTGTGTTGTTTTAGATTATTAGATACTTGTTGAAAAGAATGTTTGTTGTTTATGAAGATTGTTCTTTTTGAACAATTCGACTGAATCTTGAACTATTCTATTGAATTGGTAGTATTTTTCACAAGACGTAGGTTGTTCTTAACAGCAATATTTTGGAGGGCAGCAGCAGAAAAAAATTATCTCTCTTGTGAGCCCTGGTATGGCTTCTATGCTTCTTCTCCTATGCTTTTTTAAAGGCCCGATGCTCCAATAGTGGTATTGTTTTCACCCTCATTCCCTACATATTGAATCTTTCAAATTCAAGGTCACTACTACTGTTCGGGTAATATTTTCAACAGAACGGATTGCGATGTCTGTCAGAGTGCATGTTTTGTTTTTTAGTCTTTATTATTATGTCTGAGGGGTTCAGCTTGATATCTTTGTCAGTTTACCCAGATAACTTTAGTCAGAATGTAATCATGTACTCGTGTTCGGTATATGCTTGTGACACTTAAAATTTATTTTCCCAAAAAAACATTTCCATAGTTATTTCTTTATTGCCCACAAGGGGCTGAACACAGAGGGAACAAACAAGGACAGACAAAGGGATTAAGTCGATTGCATCGACCCCAGTGCGTAACTGGTACTTAATTTATCGACCCCGAAAGGATGAAAGGCAATGTCGACCTCGGCGGAATTTGAACTCAGAACGTAACGGCAGACGAAATGCCTATTTCTTTACTGCCCACAAGGTGCTACATACAGAGGGGACAAACAAGGACAGACAAAGGGATTAAGTCGATTACATCGACCCCAGTGCGCAACTGCATTTAATTTATGGACCCCAATTTGGCGGAATTTGAATTCAGAACGTAGCCGCAGACGAAATACCACTAAGTAGCATACCGTCTGGTATGCTAACGTTTCTGCCAGCTCGCCGCCCTAATTAAAGTTTCCATAGTGCCCACTGGATATAGCTGCCAACATGACTATGCTTGTTTATATACTCATATTTGGAAAGAGCTCGGCAACCAAAGATTTTGAGTCCAAGTATCTCAATGTGCCGCCTGCATATTCTGCGTTAGATTTTAGGGTCACTTTTCACAATTTTATTTTTATAGTTGTTTATGACCAATATCTTATGCTGCTAGTATCAATCCCTTTTTTTCTGCTTTTAGACCAGAGCTTCAGAGAACTTGTTAGTTTTTACTTCAGCTTTATCATTCTCTATCGAACCCTGTTGCTTATTGGCCACGGAGTGATTTTTCTCTCCATTTCTCGAATATGTTTCGTAATTCTGTCCCCATGTTGTTCTTTTTTCTTTCTTCTTGCTTTTGTCTTTTAACCATTTGTTATCTAAATTTATGGCTCACTGCAGCCAGTCTCTACATTGAATTTTATCGTTTCCATTTGTATAGAGAAGAGTTTTTATTTGTCTACTCATCCTTCTTTATTACATATATGCATCTTCACTTCTTTGTTTCTAAGTATTTGTCCAGTCCAACTGGAATTATTTTCTAGAAGTGTTCTATTTGCATAAGGTCACACCCAACTTGTGTGTGAGTGAGATATATTCTGTTTATATCTGCTTTGGAATAGTGGCTTCGGTATACTGCCAGTATATGGCGGCGAGCTGGCAGAGACGTCAGCACGCCGGGCGAAATGCTTAGTGGTATTTCGTCTGCCGCTACGTTCTGAATTCAAATTCCCCCGAGGTCGACTTTGCCTTTCATCCTTTCGGGGTCGATTAAATAAATACCAGTTATGCACTGGGGTCGATATAATCGACTTAATCCGTTTGTCTGTCCTTGTTTGTCCTATCTGTGTTTAGCCCCTTGTGGGTAGTAAAGAAATAGGTATTCCGTCTGCCGCTACGTTCTGAGTTCAAATTCCGCCAAAGTTGACTTTGCATTTCATTCTTTCGGGGTCGATTAAATAAGTACCAGTTACGCACTGGGGTCGATATATAGTCGACTTAATCCGTTTGCCTGTCCTTGTTTGTCCTCTCTGTGTTTAGCCCCTTGTGGGTAATAAAGAAATAGGTATACTGCCAGTAGTTTCCTGATTTTTCTATCTCACTTTTCTCAGTTAACCTATGTTTCAGTACTTTGTTTTGAAGCTGTAGTCTATGACTGGATGGCTTGTATGTTTACTCATTTTACTCTTTTACTTGTTTCAGTCATTTGACTGCGGCCATGCTGGGGCACCGCCTTTAGTCGAGCAAATCGACCCCGGGACTTATTCTTTGTAAGCTCAGTACTTATTCTATCGGTCTCTTTTGCCGAACCGCTAAGATACGGGGACGTAAACACACCAGCATCGGTTGTCAAGCAATGCTAGGGGGACAAACACAGACACACAAACATATACACACACACATATATATATATACATATATACGACAGGCTTCTTTCAGTTTCCGTCTACCAAATCCACTCACAAGGCATTGGTCGGCCCGGGGCTATAGCAGAAGACACTTGCCCAAGATGCCACGCAGTGGGACTGAACCCGGAACCATGTGGTTGGTTAGCAAGCTACTTACCACACAGCCACTCCTGCGCCTATATTTATACATATTTCATTTCTTGCGTATAGTTCACTTTTTAATACTAGTCTAACTCTTCTCTCCTGATTTTCGCTTTCACTTCCATGTTGTACTTTAACAGTCTCGTCTAATCCTAAGTATTTGCATTGGTGATTATGAACTACTTCTCTAATTTCAATGTCTGCATGGAATGATATTTTCAGTGCTGCTAAATTTGCGTATTATTATTATTATTATTATTATTATTATTATTATATTTATTATTGTTATTATTATTATTGTTGTTTTTATTGTTATTATTATTATTATTATTATTATTATTATTATTATATTATTATTATTATTATATTTATTATTGTTATTATTATTATTATTATTATTATTATTATTATTATCATTAGCAGCAGTAGTAGTAGTAGTAGTAGTAGTAGTAGTAGTAGTAGTAGTAGTAGTGGTGGTGGTGGTGGTGGTGGTGGTGGTATAATGATGATGGCATTGGTGCCGAAAGCAACGACGACGACGACGATGACGATGATGATGATGATGATGATGATGATGATGATGATGATGATGAGGAGGAGGAGGAGGAGGACGACGACGACGACGACGACGAGCTGGCGGACGAGGAGGAAGTAGAGGAGAAGTGGGGAGGGGAAAGAAGTGAGGAAATTATCCAAATATAAAAATCTGAAAATAGAGGTAAATCAGAAAGTGGGGATTGGAAAGAGAAACAACCCCTATATTAATTGCTGTCTTGGGAATGAATAAAAGAAGGAAATAAAGGAAAAAAGAAAAACCATGCAGACAAATACATATTTCCCAAAACCTCAAGGGATACAAATGTGCACAGCATGCAGAAAATAGAACTACTTAGCACTGCATGCATTAGGTTTAAGTCGATGCAATTAGAACATGCAAAGTAATAACACTGCATATATTCACGGCTCACAGAGCTCCGCCTAGTGGTGGTACAGTGAAAAGAATGCCTAATAATGAAAAAATAATAATAAAAAAAAACAACAACGGTAATAATTATAATAACCCTTTCTAAATTTGGTGCAGGGCCTGAAATCTTTGGCGTCAGTGGGGTAGTCTGTTAATTCAATCCCAAAGCTTAGTTGGTACTTATTTTATAGACTTCGAAAGAATGAAAGGCAAAGTCAAATTCGGCGAAATTTAAAGTCAGAACGATAAGACGAACGAAAGACTGCTAAGCATTTTGCCCGGCGCGATGTCAATTCTGCCAGCTCGTCGCCTTAATAATAATAATAATAATAATAATAATAACGGCTCTCGTGGTTTCTGATCTTAACTGATTGGAATTGTTATCATGTACATAGTTTTGTCTTGGTATAAATGATGGCCTACAGCGAATATTCTGCTCAATACCACAGATTTGCTTGTCAGTTGTTTGACCTTAACCAGTTGAGCATGTCCTTTACTGGCTGACGATATGTGCATCTCTGATCACGAGCAGAAGTAGTGGGGGGGGGGCATCATAGCTTGAAAGAAATTCTTAGGGGTTTGAATTATTTACCTTTGGAAACATATGTGGTTCGTTCAACACCCTTAAACAATCCTTATTCAGGGATCTTTTGAGCGGGATGGGCTACTCGACCAGAAGTAAATTCTAATTAGGCCCCACCTGCAAGGTCATGCGCTGTTTATCTTGATATGAGATCACCATGTCGCGCACATATGGTTGTGATGCATGTGCCTGGTGTACCCTTATCAGGCGGGTAGTCATGATGGGTATATTGGGCTTCGTGTATTTTACCCCAGTGTCACTTTGATGGCATGCACTGCTCTCTCACTTAATAATAATAATAATAATAATAATAATAATAATAATAATAATAATAATAATAATAAATTCTTTATGGCCACAAAGGGGAAGGTTGTGAGGACTTTGCAAGAACATTACAAATGCTACGAAAATATTGTTGGTTTTACAACATGGGGCATGCTGGACAAACATGAAAAATAACAGCATAGACAAAAACAATATAAAACATAACAGGAAGATGAAAATCTGAATCCAATCAGTGAACATCACAGATTCAAGGTTACCGTTACTGTCAAAAGCTAATTGCCTGTCTTAGCTGTCTTCTCCAGACAGCTGAGCGGAGCGCTTTTGCTTGGACTATACTTGCTACTCTCACCTACCTTTCTGCAAATCAACTGATCCACTCTTACTTTTCTTTTTAGTTGGTACTAGATTCAATGAAAAATAGAGTCTCTGTAGTCATATCTTTCCATATTGTCTACCATACAACCTATTTCATGATAGCCAAGGTACAGAAGAAATCTGCCTACTCGACTGGTAAAGAACTGTGAGCAACGGACTACATTCCAAAAAATGCTTTCAGAGGAAGTATCGCAGTGTTTTATTCTCCATCTAATTCACATTCTTTGCATTTATGATCTACTGGTTTAAACTTGTAAATACTGACTTTCTTAAGCTCTTCGTTCTCTATAAAGGACAGGCCATCTACAAATTTTACACGCTATTCTCGACTATGGACTGTTTTATGACTGCGGGAAAACCTTCTTCTCCCAGTTTTTGTCGATTTTGAAACGCCATCGATGCTTCAGTATCTTTTTCCTTCTGTTTTTCTTTTTTCAAGTTAAGAATGCTGGCCCTTCACAAGCCCATTTTAACCTCTAGAAAGAGGCTCATATTAGTCTGGTATCTACCATTTGACTCATCCAGCATTTGATGAAGCTCTATCTAGAGCATACACTCCTCTGGCATAACTCTCAGGGTGACTGACGCATATAATCTACTCTCCCTCTACAAGAACTGGATCTCGTGGCGGGAGCTTACATATATTTTATCTTATATACTTGCGGAAAAGCAATTTGAATAGGTTAATTATTGCATCGTGTCTAGCGTTGGGCAGTTTCTATATATAAAAAGTCGTATAGACGGAGTGAAATTGTACTTTGAACTACATTTTATTTTGGAATAGCTTTTCCTCGATTTTAACAGTTATCGCGAAGTTAACATGGCAGTCCAGAAAAATAGGACGAATGCTGCCGTTGATTAGCTCCAATAGGCCATCGCCTCTAGCTAGCTATGAGACACACAAGCCTGTGTCCATTATAACCTTCGAACAGGAGAGGTCAGCAGCAGGTTATAATGGACACAGGTTTGTGTGTTACATAGCTAACTAGAGGCGATGGCCTCTTGAAGCTAATCAACGGCAGCATTCGTCCTATTTTCTGGACTGCCATATTAGCTTGGCGATAACCGTTAATATCCAGCACCGCTGCAGTAGTCTCCTTTAGAGTGAATTAGAAATAATGATATTTCTATTTTCCACGATTATTTAACGTACTTCGCTTGGCATACCTTATAATGATACTAAGCTGTTATACTATAAACTGTATGGTTATTCTTTAATTGTTAAAGTGGCATAGAGAAAAGATTGTAAGCCAGAAAATCTGAATGTCCAGCAGATCGCTGTATCTATACAGTTATATTTTATCCTTGAAATTATTACTAATCAAAATATCTAATTTTTCTTGGGGAATGGGTAATATAAGAGAAGGGTTTTCCATATATACATATTGTGGCACAATCATCATCATAATAATCCTTTATAATCATCATTATGATATTCTTAATGTTGTATGTCTCGTTTCTCTGTTTGTTTTTTTGCGTAGTTCGAAAAAAAAGTTCGTTTCTATGTTTTTGTTTTTATGTTTTCGTTTTTCATTGTTTTCAACGTTTTTTTTTATATCCTGTACCCATATATGCATTTATATATACATATATATGTAGGTATTTACATATATGTATGTATATATGCATATATTTATATATTATTTATATTATATATATATATATGAGTGTGTGTGTGTTATGTGGTTATGCGTATTCATATATACATACACACATATAAACACATTCATATACACAAATACACACACAAACATATATTTGTTTCTGTCCATATGTGTAAGATGTGTATATATATATATATATATATATATGTGTGTGTGTGTGTGTGTGTGTGTGTGTGTGTGTGTGTGTTATGTGTGACCGATATTAAAGGTTAACTATTTATTCTTATGTAGTCGTGCATGCAACGTTTATTCCCGTTTATGTGCTATTCGGTCGACCAGTCCATTAATCCTTATTCTTTACTAGACCTTCAGCAAGCACTTCAGACATCCACAACACAAAATAAAATACTTGCCGCAGATTTCCTAGAAATTCTGAAATGTCATTTAAACTATCTGGGTTATCAGAGAAATATGCCGAGCAATGAACATTTCCCATTCATTTCGAGACGATCGCTCAATGCTTCAGTTTCTTCCAATGACCTGTGCTCAATGAATTGAGCAAATTGAATAATCTGCGTCAGAATTATGATTTACGTATAACTATTTAAAATCCGTTTGACAATAGAGAGAATGACAACAAAATGGTTTTGCTGTCCTTTGTTGTATTTTTGGTTTGTTCTTTAGTTCCGTTTAAGTGTTGATATAAAATTCCACGCTGACAAATGGTGTGTAGATACAGGAATGGAGGAGCTAAATATAGTTGATGACATGTCTCTTGGTTTTTGTTGTTGATTTTTTTTTTTATGCTGTTATATCTGTTATGTCTTATATTAAAGTCTTTAGAACGATTTACCATTAAGATAAACTGTACTTGAACAGATGTTGTGGTCGTAGAAAAACTATTAATACAATTAATAAAATCACCAAGGCAATAGAAATGACGAACAGAGAGAGGGGAGAAGGAGAAAGTGTGAACCAGAAAAAAAGAGAGTGGGGAGAGCGTGGGAAGAAAGCAAGGGAAAAAGAGAGAGTGTGTAACTACCAAATTTATTGCTTAGTTCAAATCCCATCAAAATTAACTTTACCTTTCTTATTATTCAGGTTTTTAAAAAGCACCAACACCAGATAGATACACTCGGTAACGAAATACTATCGTCTCTTTTCAGGCGCGCACACACACATACACACACAGACGGAAACATATTTGTGCTCGAGTTTACAAGCAGGGGTTATACATGCTCGATTTATATGGTAGATTATGTTACT
>NC_043005.1:74432729-74440229 GCF_006345805.1 Octopus sinensis
GATGGGTTACTCAACTTGAAAAAATTCTCGCTGGGCCCCACCTGCAAGAAGTCACCAAGAATGAAGATTGTAAAATCCTGTGGGATGCAATGATTTAGTGCGATCACCTGACCAGACATCAGAAATAGGATATGGTGTAGTGATTAAAGAGGAAGAAGTTGCATGTCCCGGTGACAACAGAATCAAAGAAAAAGAAAAACTGAACAACTACGACGATTTGAAGTGGGAAATACGAAGGTTGTGGTCAATGAGGAGAGTGGATGTGATACCAATAATAATTGGCGCACTTGGAAGTATCAGCACTCAACTATTACCATGGCTTTAAAAGATTGCTGTAAGTGTGATGGTAAGACATCTACAAAAATCAACATTGCTTCGAACTGCAAGAATTCTTCACAAGACTCTTGAAGAATTACCCGTAAACAAGTGTCACCTTAGTCTGATGGCTGTGGGCAGCTGACACTTCCCACCATACCCAGCAAAATAAGCTGAGAGTTTTCGTCAATTAATAATGATAATGGTTTCAAATCTTTGCATTAGGGCAGTCATTTCGGGGGAGAGGATAAATCGATTACAACGACCCGTGTTCAAATGGTGTTTATTTTGTCGACCCCGTAAGGATGAAAGACAAACTCAACCTCGGCAGAATTTGAACTCAGAAAGTGAAGACGCGCGAAAGGCCGCTAAGCATTTTGCCCAGCATGCTAACGATTCTGCCAGCTTGCTAATAATAATAATAATAATAATAATAATAATAATAATAATAATAATAAAGATGATAATAATCCTTTCTATTAAAGGCACAAGCTATGAAATTTTGAAGGATTATATCGATCCTAGTGCTTAAATGGTACTTAATTTATCGATAAAAGGCAAAGCCAACCTCAGCGGAATTTGAACACGGAACGTAAAGCCAAAACAAATGCCGCTAAGCATTTTGCCCGAAGTGCTAAACTTTCTGCTAGTTCCAAGCCTTAATAATAATAATAATATAATAATAATAATAATAATAATAATAATAATAATAATAATAGAACTTTGAACAGTGACAATGAATCTCTAAATGCTGGTGATGTAAAAATTTCATGTGGCATTTTCCAGGGTAACTCACTATCACCACTCCTCTTCTGTTTAGCCTTAATACCTCTCTCAAAACTGCTCAATGACGCGCAGTACGGGTATAAAATGTTTGATAAAAATATAAATCATCTCATTTACATGGATGATTTAAAGCTCTTTGCAAAAAATGACCAACAACTCAAGGGCTTACTAACGATTGTCAAACAATTCAGTGATGACATCAGAATGCAATTTGGCCTCGATAAGTGTGCAAAAGCTACCTTTATCAAAGGAAAAATGACTGAAACATCTAACGTTAACCTTGACCAGCAGAATGTCATAAAAGAATTAGACCCCGCAGAGAACTACAAGTATCTAGGGGTAATTGAAGGAGAAGGAATAAGGCATTCAGAGATGAAGGAAAGGATCTGGAGAGAATGTTATCGAAGAGTGAGAGCAATACTCAAGACAGAGCTGAATGCGAGAAACAGGATCGAAGCGATCAATGCATTAGCCATACCAGTTGTGACTTACAGTTTCAATATCGTTAACTGGTCAATTACTGAAATATGTAATCTTGACAGAAAAATTCGAAAACAGTTGACAATGCATAGAATGCACCACCCTAGGGCAGATACAGAACGACTTTATCTGCCAAGAAAAGAGGGAGGCCGTGGACTTTTACAACTGGCAATAACAAAGAAGATTGCTACAATTGGCCTAGACACCTACCTGGAAAACTCTGAGGACTGGATGTTAAAACTTGTCTCAAAACATGAAAACAAGAAAGCATCATACTCAGTAACAAAACAGGCAAAGGAATATCTAAGTGAATTCCGAATACAACCAATTTCGGAATTAGAGATAGACACACAAGAAACAGGCACAGAAAAAGCTAAGCGCATGAAAACCCGTGCTAAATCTGCGGCCTTAGATATTCTGAATGATAAATGGCAAGAAAAACCTCTCTATGCAAATACCCAAAGAGAGCAAATAATGCAGATGTTGACAAAGCCCTGACCCATCAATGGCTAATGGCCTCTGGCTTAAAATCTGAAACAGAGGGGTTTATCATAGCAGCTCAAGATCAATGCCTACCAACAAGAAACTACCAGGCCAACATATTAAAGATCAGAAGCAGTCCAACGTGTCGTGTATGCCAGCAACAAAATGAAACCATTGACCATGTGGTCTCCAAGTGCAGTCTTCTAGCGCCTACAGAGTATCTCAACAGACACGATAGAGCTGCACAATATATTCACTGGGTAATCTGCAAAAACCTGGATTTGCCCCATGAAAAAAACTGGTGGGAACACAAACCACCCCTAGTGCTTGAAAATGACCACATCTCACTCCTCTGGAACTTCACCATTCAAACTGACAGAAAGATAGATGCAAATAGGCAAGACATCATATTGAAAGACTTCAAACAAAGAACATGCCTCCTCATTGATATGACTGTCCCATTCGATATAAACGTATCTGTCAAGACCTACCAAAAGCTGAGTAAATATAAAGATCTTGAAATAGAAATCAACAAAATGTGGAACCTGAAGACTAAAACAATACCTGTTGTCATAGGTGCCCTGGGAATGATAGCAAAAGGGGCTGATAGCTACCTAACTCAGATACCAGGAAACCCCAAAATGGCAGAAATTCAAAAGATAGTGCTCATGGGAACTGCTCATATCCTACGCAAAATACTTTCTATGTAATCTCAAGGTTTAAAACAAACATAATTTTCGGTTTTTTTTTTAAAAAACGAGAAAAAAAAGTTTTTATTACTTTTTTAAAAATTTCTTATTTATTTATTTATTTTTTTTAGACATTCATTAGTACAACACCAAAAACTCCCCCCCAAATATATGGCACACTAGGCATAACAACAACATGAACTTCCAACCTGTTGTCTCTTGAGGTCTCTGGGTGAGACTTGGAGCCAACTTGTACAAATATAAAGCAAAACTCAAACATAGAATAATAATAATAATAATAATAATAATAATAATAATAATAATAATAATAATAATAATAATAATAATAAATGAAATTTAATGATAATAATAATAATAATAATAATAAATGAAATTTAATGATAATAATAATAATAATAATAAATAAAAGTTAATAATAATAATAAATAAAAATTAATGATGATAGTAATAATAAATACAAATTAATAGTAATAATAACAGATAAAAATTAATAATAACAATGATGATGACAATGATGATAATATTAGCAACGACAACGGCAATAATAACAGGTACTTTGTTGTTCACAAGGGACCATACATACTACAAATGAAACGTAATACAACGAAGGTTACAGAAAATATGTGAGGATCGACAATGTGATGAGAAGTAAGAACGTTGCACAATGAACATATAAATGAGTTTAAAATATATATAATAAATAAATGATGTATAATATATGACATATAATTACAGTACAAGATATAAATAAGATCGTATATCACAAATTAGTAATAACATCTACACACGATTGAGAAACCTCCGCCTGAGTAAAGATCCGGAAGAAATGCCGCTAAACATTTTATCCGGTACGGTAAAGAGCCTGCAAGCTCGTCACCTTAAAACATGTGTAATAGTATCTTTCTTTTTTTTTTAATTACACTAATGATAAGCGACAAAAAATATAACGAATAGATTGAAACAAATCTATTATGATCAGAATGCTAGACCAGGGCAGTAATTCGATGTAACTTTTATTAGATTTTAGTGCACCGTAATTACAGCAGTTTTTTGTTATTATAGTTATTTTCTGTGAATTTCGGCACCAATTTGTTTGCATTTCCCCAAGCTAGAATACAATCATTTAATGCGACTGAATAAGGGTGTATACAGGGATATTAACACGAGTATCCTTGTATCCACCCTTGTCAGTTATATCTAAATGTTTGTTTTCTAGCTTACGGAAATACAGAATGATTTTCATCTTTAAATTATTTTAATTAAAAACATAGACTTTTGCAAGTTTTAGGTCGATTAAATTAAGGTTACGTTAGCAGACTCCGTAGGGCATCGGGTAAAATACCAATACCATACGGTATCTGCTTTCGTATATCTATATCCGAGGTCCAACCCAACGCAGGTCGACTTTATTTTCTGCTTTACAAAAACCTGAGATCGATACAATAAAGTGCTAAACAAGAATTGGAGTAAATAAAATTGCCAGCACTCTTGAAGATGTAGGCTACAGTCTAACGAAGTCCAATAATTAATTGAAACTCGTAAACAGTGAAAACTGGGCGAATAAGGGAGCCTTTGCATAGTCCTTCTGATTGGTTTCAAGGCTAGCAATTTCTGGGGAGGTGGTAAGTCGATTACAATGACTCCAATGTCCAACTGGGACTTATTTTATCGACCTCCGAATGAGATGAAGGGCCATGTCGACCTCGGCGGAATTTGAACTCAGAACATAAAGATGGGCGAAATGCCGTTAAGTATTTTTCCCGGTGTGCTAACAATTTTGCCAGCTCTCCGCCTTAACACGATTCTTCTAATTCAGTGATTCCCAAGGTGGGGCGTACGCCCCACTGGTGGGGCCTGAGAAAATTCAGGTGGGGCGCGGGGCATAGACGTGGGCTGTGAAAATATTTGTACATGACGAGCGGTCATCGCGGGCACAACCTTAGATTCCGTCTTTCCTTTGAAGCCTCCACATCGGAAACTCTCGCACCCCAGCGAGACAAAGAAGATCCCGCACTGAGCAATAAACTTACTATTCAGATAAGCCAATCAATTGCCTCAATTAGTTTGCCTCAATTAGTCTTTTGTTAGCCCTATTGAAAATGAGCAAACCAAACAAGAAGAAGACTCGTCAATACGCGGTGGAGTTTTTGAAGTTTGGATTCATTCCTGATGAGCATGATGAGCGTAAACCGTTTTGCTTATTATGTAATCAGACGATGAGCAATGAGTCAATGAAGGCAGGTAGGCTGGAAGCGCACTTAAAGGTAAGACATCCTAATAATTCTAATTTAGATTTGGAATACTTCAAATCATTGAAAGAAAAATTTAAAAACCGAACAAAACTCACTTCACTATTTCATGCAAAACAAGCGCATCATACTCGTGCCCTTGAAGCCAGCTACGAAATCTCCTTGCTTATAGCAAAACATGGAAAGAATCACACTATTGGAGAGCAACTGATTAAACCTGCTATCTCAATATTCTTAAAAACTGTATTACAAAAAGATGATGGAGATATTAGGACTATGCCACTCAGTAATAACACTGTCTCGAACAGAATAGATGAAATGGGGCAAGATGTTGAAAGCCAGCTCATTGAGAAATTAAAATTGCGTAAGTTTTCATTACAAATGAACGAATCCACAATCCGGGACAGTGAGGCTCTGTTATTGACTTATGTGAGGTATATTGACCACGAGGAGTTTCAGGAAGAGATGCTGTTCTGCGAATCGTTTGAAACCACCACAACTGCAAATGATATTTACATCAAAATCAAACATTATTTGGATGCAAACAAAATACCAAAGGAAAACTTACTGGCATATGCGGCAGACGGTGCACCTGCCATGATGGGCAAGAATACGGGATGCTTAAAAATGATGAAGGATGAAAATCCAAACATGTTGACTGTCCATTGTGTAATACACCGAGAAAACTTGGTTGCCAAGAAATTGTCCCCTGTTCTTAACAAGATTCTTCAAAGTGTGATCAAGTGTGTCAACAGCATTAAAAGAAATTCTAAATCTGAACGTCTTTTTAAGCAGTTTTGTATAAATCAAAGTGCCGAACATGTTCGATTATTGCTTCATACAGAAGTAAGATGGATATCAAGTGGAAACTGCTTAAAGAGGTTCATGGAATTATTTGATCAGATTAACGACTTTCTTAGTGATAAATGTGAAATGAAATTGCTGTCAACAACGGATGGAAAAGCATTTGTCAGTTATTTGACAGACATATTTGAGAAACTTGGAAACTTGAATAAACAACTTCAAGGTGCAAACATGACACTTATTGATGCAAAAGCAAAGATTTTTGGATTTATTACAGCTCTCGAATTATGGAAAAAGAAATTTTCCAAAAGAAATTTCAGTGAACTTTACTGTTGAGTAAATGTGAAATAACGAATGATGCTGGCATTGTAATTATTGATCATTTAGATATCTTGATAAAGGATTTCAATGACAGATTTTGCGATTTAAAGGCAATGAATTTTCCTTCTTGGTTAACTCAACCGCTTCTGATTAACGTTTCTGATGCTACAATCCAATACCAAGAAGAGTTATCAGAATTACAACATGATGAATCAGTGAAGACTTTGTTTAAATTGAAAGGTACAAAGATGTGGCTATATGACGAGGTTGAAAGAAAATATCCTAAAATTTCTACATCAGCGAGAGAGCTACTGATTCCTTTCCCTTCGTCTTATTTGGTCAAATGTGGTTTTAGTGCAGTTGATAATTTGCTCGAAGCCAAGAGAAACCGGCTTGAGATTACAAAACGTGGCGATTTACGACTGAAATTAACAAAGTTGTCTCCTCAAATTAAAAACTTGTGCTGTATGCATCAGGCACAGGGTTCTCACTAAATTAGTCGAGCTGACCGTCAAATAATTGAACTGAAAAAACGTGTTTCTTTATTCTTTATAAATTGACATTTTTTAAAAACATGAGAAATCGTAATAATTTTATCGATTTATTGGGTGTTATGCACTTTCAGTGCCTGTTGTTTCAATTCTCAAACTATTTTTTTGTATTTTGAATACAATTTTTTAATTTTTGATTTTTTTTCAATTGTAAGTAGGCCCACATGTACTTGTAAATGTGAGTGGACATGGGAAAAGGTGGGGCGTAAAAACTTTTGCTATGAAAAAGTGGGGCGCCGGGAAAAAAGGTTGGGAAACACTGTTCTAATTGATTGAAATAGCAAGCAATTTTTCTTAAAATCCTACCCTATAGCCTTAAGCAAAGGAAGAACACATTAAATAATGTATGCCTTGGTACACTATTCCTGAAAACAAGACTGGTGGACATGGCCGGAATACATTTAATCATAGATCTGCTCCGTCAGGATCGACATGAAGAAAAATGAAAAGACGGCTGAAAAGCTTATGATCATAGATTGGTATACTTATTTGTTTGTTTCAGTGATTGGACTGCGGTCATGTAGGGGCACGGCCATCAAGGCCCCAATAAAAAAAAATCTCGACCCCAGTACGTATTTCAAATCAGATATATATTCTTTCGGACTTATTGACGAATTGATAAGTTACAGGGATCTAAACAAACGAACGCCGGTTCTCAAGTAATTTGGGAAACAAAGGTTTACTTACCCCTACCCCTCGCGCACACACACACACGTACGATGGGTTTCTGTACAGTTTCTGCCTATAAAAGAAATCCCCTTACAAGGTGCTGGTCATCTCTGGGGTTATAGTAGAATACAC